>NC_088784.1:111426873-111729903 GCF_958450345.1 Calliphora vicina
ATGCAACAAAAAAATCGCTACTATCAACAGCAACAAAGACTTTAACAATGTTGATTGTTGTTACTCTGGAAACACTTGTTTGTTTTTTTTCTTTTATTATTTGAGTTTTGGAATCTTCTTCGGTTTTTTGTTGTTGTTGTTGTGTGTATTTTTCTTTTAATTTTCACTTAACTCTCATGCAATTATGGCAATAATTTTATGTTTTTGTTTTGTTTTATTTTATTTTACTTCATTTAATTTTCTTATTTTTTTTCTTTTCTTTATTTTGTTACAACAACCGTGTAACTCTTCTTGTAGTTGTACTCGTAGCTGTTTAAATTCTAGGAAAGAAATCCATCCATCGTTCCGTTTGTTGTTACATTTACATACGATGGTGCATGTATCTCTGGATGTCTGTCTGTTTGTCTGTCCCAATGTTTGAATGTTTGTTGTTTTTCTGTTTGTTTAAACTTTTTTGCTTTAATGTTTATTATTGTTTCAAACATTTATTATCACTGTAATTATAGTCGTAATCATTATTATCATCATTATCGGCAAACAATAACTAGCTAAGTAACTACATAGTTAGTTAGTTAGTTAGTGTTTGGATGGATACTTTTAGAAATATTTCTTATTTTACTTGTATGTATTGTATTGTATTTTATAAATATAATTTCATTGCAATTCAAGCGTTTTCCACTTATTCGTGTTTAAATGAAACAATTGTAATTGCTGCTGTAATTATACTTTGTATAAATGGATAAAAATACTTTGTATCTACTATAAATAATAATACACTAATAATAATAATAACAATTCCATGATGACGATTCAATGATGATAATGATGACGATAATATGAATTAACTTTCATTCATGTACAAGTTAATGCCAACCATCTAACCACTAAGTAAATATTAGAGTGTGTTGTTTTGCAAACTGTTATACCACTCACTCACTCGCTCACTCACTCACTCACTTCTTCACACTTGGTTAACATTTTCATTACGACCACCGACTTCCACTTTATATTCAATCATATTTTTAAACCGGGTTCTTTTAATTCACAGTTTCCTAATCACTTCTTTTATATGATTTATCTCATTTATTCTTAATTCGAATTTTTATATTGATTTGTTATAGACCTGCAAATAAAGAAAACAAAAGACAAATATTAGTTAATGGTTTTATTTTACACATACAATATGCACTAGCTATATACATATATAGAATATGTAGATTTTTCTACTATCGGTCGAATTATGTTATTATTAGATCTAAAATTATTGTGTTGCAAGTTTGAGCCAGAAAAATTAAAAATAATTTGCCCATTTTTGTATTTTATTATATTTAAAATTTTGTAGATTTCAACAAACTCATTTATTGAAATAAAAATATTGTATTATTTAAATTACATATTTAGAGAATATCGGTAATTGCAGTTATTTCGGTAGCGGTAAAGGTAGTTAAGTTGAAAGGGTATTTTAGGGGTAATGGTAGCAAACCTTGCTATAAACATGTTGCTGCAACATTTTTACTATAAACAATATGCTAATAATCAAAGTCGTTTATATATATGGGCAATTCCATTATGTCGCACGGATCCATCGTACACATTTAAAGTGAAAAAAATGTCAAAATAAATCGAATTTGTAGTTTGAGAAAAGGCTTAGTTTATAGCTCTCAATTAGCCCTATAATTGGTGCTAAGTTTGATTTTGGACAAGTTTTCATTTTCAAGATAATTGCAAATAACCGAGGCATTCGCACGGGACAAAAACAGAAGTCAATTTCAGCGAAACCAGAGGCAATATTTAAATGCGACTAATTTTAGAATGTTGTACATTGATGTCTCTTAAAAATGGTTTTGATTTTACACAAAAATTAGTTATACATACTTTTTTTTATTAATTTTAATCACAGTCGCACGGTAAATTTTTTTCCATCATCATATTTATGTAGTTTCTGTTGCTTTTTTACGAAATAATATATAAAAAAACTTAGTTTTTAAATTAACAAAAGAAAGAATTTTCAATAAAATTGAAGAAAATGTGAGTTTTATATTTTAAATTTATACATTTTAAGAGGAATAAGATAAGAAAATTGTGTGTATAAAACCATTGTTACTGGTAAATCGTTCATTAACTTTTTACTGTTTTTGAAAATTCAAGAGAGTAATTTTGTAAATTTTGATTTTATTCTCTCGTTGCAAGTATTTACTGGGAAAGTAAATGAACAGACCTAACATCAACAAAATAAAAACGTAAGAAAAATATTTAGTACGAATAAGCTCCTGTCTAGACTTGACAAATATTTATCATAACAATAAATGACATCTGTTTTCAAAACAAAGTTGTCTGAGCAAAAACACTAACAATTTTGTCATAACGAAGCAATAACACTAAAAAATTAGAATTTTTATCTTGACAACCATTTGACGTTTATCATGCAAAAAATGTATCAAATGTCTAGGGCAAAGTATTGTATATCAGTAAATACAATAAAAAATAATTTTAAATGAAAGAAGTTTCAGGAATATCAAACTGATATTTTTTCCAGAATACGCAGTTCTATCTGGTTTTCCTTCTTGCCCATTGCAACAAAAGTAGTCCAACTGCGCTATACTAGGAATGCTTTTCACTTCTCTGTACCATGTAAAGTTTCTTTTATTTTAAATGTATGTATAAAAAACCTCTGTTTGGACTCAATATCTTTCTGCATATAATTTCGACGCACTGATACCAAATGTTGTTTTTCAATGTCGCACGGGACATCGAAATATGTGATAATGCAAAGCAAAAACTTATGCATTCTTTTTTAACTCGTTGTACCCTCAGGAAGATTTTAGATATCAAAAGTCAATGCATAATGTCTCTCTTTAAGAACTTGTATCAAAACAAAATGTGCATTATAAATATTCAAATCAGAAAAGTTGCCCTTGGTCGACTTTGCATTCGAATATCTCGAAATGGGTTATGAATAAATGGAAAATTTCTTTACATTATTTAAATTTGATTGGTTCCCTATGAAAATTGGATAAAACAAAGTGTTTTCAAACACTTTTAATTTTCTGGTCTCGGTGGACCTTTCGGTGGAAATGCACATATATATTTTCAAAAATAATTTAGGTCGAGCTAAAAGTATTAAAAAGAAATATTTATAATTTGAATACGCTGAATCCGGGAAAAATATTTTTTTTTGTATTTGGTTGCTCTGGTTGTCTGTGTCTGTATTTTATTTAAAACAAAAAAATTAAAACTAACTGTATTTTATTATACAGTAAAAGCGCATAGAAACAGAGTATGTTATAATGTCGAATATATTCGACAAAACCACTGAAAGGGTTAAATTTAATTTTATAACTCAAGAATTTAACTTTTGAAAGAAATGAGACATATTTTTATCTCTCCAATAAAATAAAATTTAATGATGTACATTGATTTTATGGTTTAAAAGTTATATGCAGTTAGTACACTTTGTTGAAAGTTTTTTTTCAATTTTTAAGGCTGAATTTTTAGACTGAAAAAGTCTATGATTTGATAAACACCTGCAATACATAACTGTGGTAAATTTCGTTAAAAATCGAAAATTAGAAATCCGGAAAGTGCTGATTTAATGATTAGTTGAATATTATGGTATTCATTCGAATAATGATCGTTCGATTAAACGAATAATTATTAGAACAATGTTATGTAGAATAATCGTATAAAACGAATAAATTTACATATGCATTTAAATTTATTAAATTGCTTAATAATGTTCATAATTCCAAATTTAAATAAGTAATGATGACTTACAAAAATTGTATTGTTTCTGAAATTCGACAAATAACCTATATAGTTAAGTATTAGAGTTCGTTTGTGATCAGGTCACTTCGTTTGTTTTTCAGGTATCATAATTTTTCTGAAGGTTTTTGCGTAAACAAAAATAATGGCGTCCTTTTTTTAATAAAAAAATTTGTAACATTTTTTTACAAATTATTATTTTCTTGTTAAATAAATAACTTTGAGGCCTTATAACTATTTAATGGTTAGTGATAGAAAGGAAATATTGGTGCCGTTTTGCTAAGGTTAAGATGCCTTTTCATCGTGCATGTTTAAACAAAACTAAAATTATTTTTTTATATTTTTTATGAGATTTGCGCCCACTGTTGTGGGTTTTTAAGGATTCAAAAAACATCAATTGTATTAATTTTTGATGCAGAATCGACTGGTGAAATCATATTTGCCATATATTCAACCGTTATTGCTCTACATTAAAATATGCTCAAAATGCGCGTCTTTAGGTGCGTTGAACCACCACAAGGAGTGAAAATTTTCCAAATAAAAACGACGGCATTGTTTTTATTTACGCAAAAACCTTCAGAAAAATTATGATACCCGCAAATCAAATTTGGGAAATTAACTCTATTAAATATTATCAATACTTGAATTGGTAACTTTAACGTTATTTTTTGTTTTTCTTTAATAATAAAATATTAAAAACCCTACATAAAACTGCATTATTTACTTTTTTAAAAAAAATTAATTATTCGAATAATTCGATTAATTTTAAACGTTTGATCGAATTATTCGAACAAGTTAAAATCTCTTATTCGAAATATTCGTTTTATTCGAACAAGAGAAAAATCGAATAATTTGAATACCCTATTAAATATGTATAATACTAATAACAATAATAAATATGAAGAAATATGTTTAAATATGCACAAAAAGTTTTAAAATAAGCAAAATAGACATTAGAGCTGTAATTCGAATAAATTTATAATAATTATTCGAATAATCGAGAAACAATTATATTATTTATTCGAATGAATTACATTTTTAAATTACTAATACAAATTTATTGTCGGTTACATAAACAAAAATTTGGACAAACCTTTACCAATGATACAAAACCATTAGTTTATATGTTTATTCCAAGTTTGTTAGATTGAACATTTTATTAGAAACGAATTTCTATATTAATTTTCCAATAGATTATTTATTGATTGTTAAATTCATTCTACTTTTGAATGATAAAATTTTTGTTAATCCAAATTGAATTAAAATATTGTTTGCTTTGTTTTGCTTTTAATCTTCTACAAAATGAATTGAAAAAAAAATTTGGCATAGATTTGTATTGAAGAAAAATTTAATCATTAAATAAATTTTATCAAGCTATGTATTCCGTTTGTTTTCATTTACATAAAACTTGAACGATTCAATAAGGAATTAATTTAATACGTTTGTAGTAGACACAGAATTAATTTGTGCTGAATGCATCAATGGAATGGTATAGAGATAAAATTCGATTTTGAAAATTGATTTAGGAATTAGTTCTTTCGAACATTTGTTTTGGATTAACTTAGGAAAGGCTAACAATATCTGCAATAGAGTTAGAATTATATTGCAATTAATAATAAACAATACAAATATAATTTATAATCTATTTTAGTCTTAAGCATTAACAATTGCATTTAAAAGTATTTTGGAATTGAAAGTCTTTAATTTATGTAATTAAAATGCTGTTATTATTATTTACATCTATATATTAGGAATTTAGTATTTTCATTCATTGTTAACAAGCAAATAATTACGAATTTTCTGATTTTAAATAAAAGGTCTTCCAATAGGGACTTCTGAACTTTTAGAGCTGATAGAGGTCTTTTGCTAATTGACTGTCATTTAATCAGTTTCAAAATAAAATTATATCTATGAAATATTTGTTACATAAAAAGTAAAAAAATATTTTGTTGAAAGAATTTTTCATGAATTAATATACATACATATGTATGTATGTATTTTTACTTTCAACAAACCGACGGACATAGCTAGATCGTCTTTAAGTTAAGAACGTACGATGTCATGTATCCATACGCTGAGAAAAATGTGTTCCCAGTTGGAAGATTCTAGCAGGACTCCTCTAGGGTTGTAACCGATTGGTTACAATTAGTGAAAAGGTTGTACTACATACAACTGGCGTATCACACATAAAATAAAAAAATCTTTGTTGATTTTGGATTTTGACCTCATAATTAAATATTTGGAAAAGTTTTCAATGTATTGTCAACCACTGTATATCTATCTATATTTATAATAACCTATGCTATTTTAAATATCGTTAGATACTAGATATATCAAATTATAATGTCCCTAAAATTTTTAACATTTTACAATAAAAAGCGAAGTTTATACTTGATAGTTCTGATAGTTCTCCCTCACTGATTTGATTTTTTCAAATAATAATAATCAGCCCGATCATGTGGTCACTTATTGAATATAAAGAAGACAATTATTCAAACGAAATACATACATATGTACTTATTTTAATTTATAAATACGGAAAAATATCGCGTTTACGTCAATTTGAATCATTTAATTAAAGACAATGTATGTACGAAATAAATCTTTATCTACAAGATTTAAAATGTTTGATAATTCAAAAATACTTAGCGATTGTTAAAAAAAACTATATTCAGCCTAATCCGAAATTTTTTAAACTTTTCAACAATTCCTGTTTTTAAGTTGCTGCATACCTCATTCTTTAGGTACCCTGCCCGAAACCCTATTATTAGCTTAATCGGAAAGCGAATGTTCGGTCGAACTCCATAAATCTCTTTGATAAATTTGGGACAGTTTTGCAAGTAAATGAAAATTTATTAAGCCTTCATGTAAAATTAAAAAAAAAACTATAAATGTAATTCACGAAGACGTAATAATTTTTGATGTTTTCATGACTTTGGAAAAGTTTGTTAGTAAATCCATGCTCCTCAACTATTTTGAATTGCTTTAAATTGGTATCGAAAGAGCATTTTACATCAGAAGTTTAGAAAAGAATATACATACAAAAGACTTTTTCATTCTATCAACAAAAAGTCAGTTTGTAAAGAAGAATTTCCAACCAAACTTCCACTTCTAAGATTTTGTAGCCACAACTGTAAAATTCGTTCTCTAAGAAAAAAAACATTCCATTGGCAACAAATTCAGTTGCTACCACGAATCTTTTTTCTCTGTGTATAAATAAAAAATCCACAAAAACATAAAATATATTGAATTTAGTGCCAAATTTTAAAAACCAATTAACCGAGTGATAAAAACCGGTTAACCGAAAATCAACATTTTAAATTAACCAGTTCACCAGGTTTTTCTTTAATAAAAAACCGGTTTATAAAATCTAACAATAATAGAAGTATGTATTTTCAATAACTTCAAATTTAATACAAATTATATATATTATGTTCAATAACAAAAAAACCATTACCAATTATCAAAAAATCGTTTTTGTTTTTCAATAAAAAATTCAAATTTTCTATGAAAACCAAAAAGTATCTTTTAACATTTAAAATATTATTAAATGTCATAAGTAAACAATTTTAAAAGTCCAAACCATAGGGTAACATAGAGACGAGACAGAATTGTCAAAAACCTATCTCTTGCAACAACAAAATACATGCTAGTCAATGTATTTTGTTGTTGTATCAGAAATATTATTTGTTGTATTTTTGTTTGACAAATCGGAGTGTCTCGTCTCTATGTATAATTCTCTATGGTCCAAACTATAAATGAATTTCAAACAAATAAAAACCCGTATTGGTAGAATGATTATATGCCCCAGAGGGAAGGGAACGGACTAGATGATCAGATTTGTGCTGTTCTTAAATAAATGTGAGAAAAGCTTTAATTTTAGAGAATAATAACTACTATTTTGCCTACAAATGGATCAATCTTAATATTTACTACACAGAAAAAAGTTTCAACATAAATATTATGATTTGATTTCATTGGTTTCAATTCATAACATTTATAAATAATTTCTTAAATATTAAGATTTTTTTCATATTTTATGTTTTGAATTTAAGTCTAGAAGGCTTGAAAAATATAATTTCAATTTCATTTATATTTTTATGTTATTGAAAAATGTTAGAAATTTTGCTTGAAAATTTTTTTATTTATTTTTATGATTTTCAGATACAAACTGAGAAAATATGCGCGAAATTTATTACATTTGTTTAAGGGGATGTATGCTTAATGTTTATGGATATTTTATTATGTTTAATGATATTTTTTTAAGTTTCAGATATTGTTGATTCATCTTAAAATATTGGCCAATATATGGCTATTATGCAAATAGTTTTGAATTAATTTATTAGGTAATGCAAATATAATGCAATTTATTATAAAATATTATTAAATTTATGGAAAAAAAGCAAAAATTTCCGTCATGAACAATTTTATAATATTTATGAACATGTTCTTATTCTGAATGAAAAAGTTTGGGAAAAAAATGTCATGTTCGATTAATAATATTTATTACAAAATTCATTCCAATTATGAATTTCTTTTTTCTGTGTATGTATTTCGAGAATTGAATCCAAAGTTGATTTTTAAATATGAAAAAGTCTTTAGAAATATTTCAGAAAATATTCCACATTAAATAAAATAATTTACTTTTACAGAGAAAACAAGTATCGCTTATCACTTTGCATAAACAAATTGTGTTAAAATTTGTTCGGTTGTCTGAAATAAACTTCCGTCGCTACAACCAAAACATGAAAACCCTAAAACAAATTTCACACATACATAATAAAAAAAAAATTATGAAAGCTCTTTAATGTGGACAAAAATTTGTGCGTTGGTTGTGCAATTTATAGGTCTTTAAATCCGAGATCATATCGGACTACCGAGTCATTATTCACTGAACTTTCCTCAAAATAATAATGTATAGGTAGTAAACACTTGATTTCAATTATAAGCGATGCTTTTGTTACACAACAACTTTTTAAAATTTCGAACAATTCTCTTCCGTACAACTCGATACATAATTAGATACCTAATAGTTTAATTTTAAATACCTTAATTCTTATAAAATATCTAACTATTGCAATATACCTATTTAAACTAATTTGCTTAATAATATGGAATTTAATATGTAGGTTGTTGGTATAAAAATGACTTACCGTTTAGTAAAACTGCTAATCCAAATTGATAATTTATTGTAAATCCATAAATTGTTATTGTGACGTGACGTGACTTTGGTGCTGAATTAATTCATTAATTATGCAAAATAAATAAGAATCTATACAACTTGTTTATTTTATAATTATTTTTTTTTTACTGCAAAATATTTATGTAATATTTTATTTTTCTAAATACCTTTTTACACATAATGAATCACTTTAAAAAAAAACTTAAGGAATTCATTTAAATATTCACAAAAAGATGAAGAAAATAATTCAAAACAAATTGAAATTCTCACGTGAATTTTTAAGATTTTTTTCTAAATTTTATTTCACAAACATCGCGGAAATTGTAGAATGCTAAAATACATGTGAACGAGTGAGAGATTAAGTGAATCAGTCGATGTGGTGTGTATGTGCGTGTGTCAAGTAAAATATACATATCTGTATGTATGCAGATACACTATACATTCATACACTTTATAGAGACTATATATTTGTTTAGCAAATTCCAATAAAATTTTTCAATTCTGTTTTAATCAACACTAATGAAAGAAAAAATTCCAATAAATACTTTATGTATATGCATGTAGCTGCTATATTTTGATGTTAATTTCACATGATCCACGGCGGCAAATCGATCGATTACATTGATTCAATAAAAATATGTGAGTTATTATCGCGATTATCTGTTATCGACCGCTATAAAAGTGCTCTATGAATTAAACTATACTTTTCAATTAAACACATTTCTTTTTCACCAATTTTAGTTCTGCAATATGTTTTATAGGTACATATTTATTCTATTTACGTTTACCGTACGAATTTGAAATATTTTACATTTGAATTTAAATTATTTTGAATTAAATCGAGTGCAGCAATCCGTCCGTATTAAGAAACGTGCGCATTCGCTGTATTTTAACAACCAACTGCCTAATAAGACATAGAAATATTTACGCCACTTCCATGTTACTGCAAATTAAAATCAAAGCAGAGGAGTTGCGCATGTAGCCATCCCAATTAATAGTCTATTCAATTGTCATGCGTTAGAAAGAGATGCATACATGTGCTGGGGAGATGGTTCATTTCAATTGGTTGTTTTGTTTACATGGGGATTTGTATGGTATAACATGTGTAGCAGAGTGTGTGTGTGTGTATAATTTCATTTAGTACCTCCTTTTCTCTTTGTTTGTATTTTACAGTTTGTTTGTTCTTGACAGGCTTTGTTTGTCTCTCTTTTTTAGTGTTATTAAGAACTTCCTTCCTTTTCCTACATTATTTTTAAAATGGTGTGACTTTTATTTCCGTTGCATAGTTCTGTTGTTGTTGTTGTTGGTTGTTGCTGTTGTCGGGTAGTAAGAACTTGTTCTGGTTTTATTTTTGTTCTTGCTTGATAAACTTAAATTTTTGTTGTTGTTTACAACACACACACACATATGTTTGTATGATTATACAAAGGTATATACATACAGATGTATGTATGTATGTACGAATGTATTTTTTAAGTTTTATTTTTTTCTGCAAACTGAGGATTTCTTTTCTTTTTTTCATTTTCCTATTGTCTTCATGCAAATAAGCTGAGAAACAATGTGTGTTGGATGTTTGTATGGATGTTTTGTGGTCGAATGGTATTTAAAGTGTCTATAAGCTGGCTGCTCATTAACTAATGGATTACATTTTACAAAATTCAACTTATGGGAAATTTATAGAAATTTTTTTATGATTTATTAGGTGAATTTAATTAAAATGGTTCCTAAAGTTAAACATCATAAACTAACAGAACAAATATGAATTGAATAAAGAATACACTATAATTTTGTTAATTGATAATTTCAATTGCATATTAATATTTATTTGGCTTTATATACACACATTCTGCCGATTGTACGGCCGAAATAAATATTGAGCTACAGGCTATCCGCCCCGCTAGAATTGTTCTAAGGATATGGATGTTT
This sequence comes from Calliphora vicina, assembly GCF_958450345.1. Lineage (NCBI taxonomy): Eukaryota > Metazoa > Arthropoda > Insecta > Diptera > Calliphoridae > Calliphora > Calliphora vicina. The sequence continues at coordinate 111,437,744 of NC_088784.1, forward strand.
GGATATGCATTTACAAGGGGACAAATATTTGTTTGTCGACGTACTTATCGTTCAAACGAAATACCTACTATACAATACACAAATTTGTTAAAAATTAATTAATGTGTCCCAAATCACATGAATAAGAAATTAAATTAACATATTTTGAGAAATATTCTAATAAAAGCATAGTTTTACTTTTAACATATCCGTATTTACTCGTGTTTGTCAGCGTACAATAGCGATAACCTATTCCAGAGAAAACAGATTTGTTATAGCAACCGAATTTGTTGTCAATCGAATGATTCGGTAGCACACAGAATTTTTCGGTTCTATCAACAGAGAAGAATATAGGTTAAAGGAACGAAAGTTTTTTTTGTTATTTTTCATCATTTTCCGAATTGTTTTGGTAAAATTTAAAAAAAAAAAATATGTTTGAAGAACTGACAAGGAAAATCGTACTCTAGGGATCAAAATAAGAAGCTTTGCCCAAGGAACCATACCTGTAAAATGAATTCTGATGTTCCTTATTTTGACCCAAAGGTCAAATTTGAGGAATTTGACTAAGCATATTTTTCCAAATATGTTTGTCCGCTGAGAAACTATTTATAACAAAGTTACTAGATTATAAGTACACAAGAGTACGAAAAGCCTTTTTTTGCCCATAACTCAACATTGTCAACTTCAGATAAAAGTTTTATTAATAATAGTTGATATTATTAATAGTATATGATTGTCAATGCCGAAATCCCGGGAAATTGTTCGAGAATTCCCGCGAATTATTTTCCATAGTTTTATTCATGTTTTTTGAACCTGACTTTCTATTAAGGATGCTTAAAGCTCCAAACAAATGCAGAAGATTCATACAACTAAAAGATTTAAACCAAATAGAATAGAATAACAAGTTCATTATTTAAAATATTCCATAAACTCGTGAATGTTCAGGGCTGTCACAGAATTCTTTTCTGATTGAAAGTGGAATTATTTTAGTATTTTGCTTTTTCACAGAGTAAAACGAAAATTTTTGGAATAAAACCATCTTCCGTAAAATTGTATTTTTTTTTAACATTATTGGGTTTTCTTCAAGTTTTAATTAATTTTTGGTTTACATCGCCAATTCAAAATCAAAAAAAATAAAATATTTATTTATTTTTTGCGAATTACCAGAATTATGTAATTGAAATCTAACGATTTGCAATTCCGATACAAATGTCAAATTATGAAAGGTTTGTATATAACCAAAATTAGAAATCGAATCAGTTGTATCTATTGGATTTTTTTTATTTGTCCAATTACATTTTAAAACCACTTTTCAGATTTTTAACGAAGTCTGCATTCTTAAAATTTAATAATTTGTTCTAGGCGGGAATTCCCGCGATCCCGGGAAATTTCAAAATGAATCCCGATTTCCCGGGAAATGAAAAATTGCGGGAAATTAAAAACTCTAATTAAGATGAACTAATAAAATTATAAATTGGAATTTTATTTAGACTTACAAAAAAAATATATAGCATTTGCTATACAATACCACAACAGTTCTCTAGGCAAATTCCGGGAACATATGTACGTTTATTCCTACACAGAAAAAACTATTTCTTAAACCGTTTCAATTCAAATATTTGTCACATATTGAACTGGTTTCAATTATTTCATAATTAAATCAAGTATTCATTTGCTCAAAAACAAAATTTCTTGATATTTTCTATTGAGTTTTGAATTTGATTATTTTGTAAATTGAATATACAATTTTCGTTATTGGTTGAATTTCAAATACAAAAATGATTGAATAGATAATTTTCGTAATTGAAAACACATTTTTGTTATTTTTTGTGTTTCAATTATGAAAATTATCTATTCAATCATTTTTGTATTTGATATTCAACCAATAACGAAAATTGTATATTCAGTTGTATTCGATTTAATTATGAAATAATTGAAACCAGTTCAATATGGGATAAATGTTTGAATTGAAATATAATTTTTTCTGTGTACAATCGACACATTCAGCCTTATCATGTAAGGCGTAGTGGTTTTACGACAATGACAGTTTCGTACTAGATTAAAGAAATTATTCAACCTGTTTCATTAATCTAGTACGAAACTGTCGTTGTCGTAAAATGCCTACACCTTACATGATAAGGCTGATTATATGCTCATTTTAAAACCGTTCGACTGCATTTCAAAATTTTGAAAACAATTTTAGTTTTCTTTCTCAGTTAATAAAAATTAATTCAGACCAGTTGACAAGCAAAATGTTTATTATAGTTTGCAGAATTCTATCAACAAAAGAAGCAGTTGATTTGAATATCTCAGCCTTATATATACTTATAAAGTCCCTAAACGTTGAAGTTACTATAAGAATATTTCTTTTTTTAATGATTACAAATTGTAGAAGAGCCATTCATGTTCACAGCTTAAGATATTAAAATAATAATTACGAACAACTAAATATATTACAAGAACGTTATCGTAACCAATTCATTAGGGTGTTTTTGAATTTTCGGGAATGCGGAAAATCGCAATCACAATTTCTATCTAAATCATTTACAAACTGTTTTATATGGAGTAGCGGAAGAATGAATTTTTTGTTCGATTTATCATTGGTTCATAAACGGCAAGCCATTTCTGCTCCAGTGATCATACAGATTCATACACGACTGTCCCACAGACAAAGAGGACAAGGATGTTTAGTGTATCAGCGTTGTTGACCAAATACATAAAAAATTTAACAATTTTAAATTTACACACCCTGATATTTTCGCATGCACTTTTTAGAACGAAGTTAAGACGAAGTCGATTTTTTTTTTATTAAATTCAGATTGTTTTTGTCGAATTTGTTGCCAATCGCATGGTTTAGCCTTTTAATGGGATGCCCACAATTCCTCTATATGTACAACCGAATCATTCGATAGGCCACAAATTCGATTGCCACACGAATTTGTTTTCTCAAAATTAGCTTCTTCGGTATTTGATGGCGAACTATTAATCGTTCGACTAATTTATTTCCGTTAAGCACATTTAAAACTTTATACTTCGAAAAAGACACGTTAATGAGATAAATTAGTAAAAATATACCTTTCATCTTAGTATACTCAAGAAAAAAAATTAAGATAATTTTTTTTAAAATCTGTTTTTTTTTATATGTACTTTCAAAACATGTTCAGTATTTTAAGTAAGAAGACAAATTTACCCATTCTCATAGACTCAGAATTAGTTCGTGTTCATAATAAGTATGTTTGTTAATTATATACATACATATATAGTATAATTTTTTTTCTATATTAATTTTTATTAAAAATTTAACTTTTAGTACTCTAAAGATGAAAATGTACTGCAATACTATTTTGATAACGCATACACGTTGTATTTTCCTTTCCTTGTTTGAAGGCATCATTTTAGATGTGAATGTATTGTATTTATTTCTATAGGAAATCTTATGTATAATTGTATTTTCTATAGAAAGTCGTTTGTATATATTGACAATGAGTCAAAATAATTTTTTAAACCAATATTTTTTTAACCAAAAAAAGAATTTTTTCGCATAAAATTTGTTCAATACATACTAATTTTAAAAAAAACTAAATTTAATTTTTTTTTTACCCAAAAATATTTAAAATTTTTATTTTAAAGTATAACTTCGATATATCCGAATATAGCACCCTCACTTGTTAAAAAAAAAACATAGATTATGGAATTGTATGTATTATATCACAAAACTAAAAAGTATGGCTTAACCATAATATATTTTGTAAGCTGCCTGATTTTGTGAGCTTGATACCACCGTCAAAATAGATGAGGGGTATATTGATTTCATCATTCCGTTTGTAACACATCGAACTATTCATCGCAGACCCACAAAAGTATATATTCTGGTACCTTATGAAATTCTAAGAAGATCTTTGCTATGTCCTGGCTGAAAATTTCCACAAATCGTCACCTTAAATGCAAACGGACGTAACTTCGTTAAATAAATCAATAATAATAAAGTATTTTTTGAGTTTGAATTTCTTTAATAAAGTTGTCCTTTTTGATCGCAATGGTCTAAAAATTTGCGTGAGCATGTAGTGTAATAAAAAGGACCATAATCAATCAATAACTCAATTTTTAATTATTGTCTAGTTACGTCCATTTGCATTTAAAGTGACGAAATACTCTCTGTGATAAGATTTGTTTGTTATTGTTAGGTCCTAGAAATTGGACATAAACCACTTTTATATGAACCAAAATCTTTCTAACAACTTTTTTGAGGGTCGGTCCATAATAGACCCTTCACCCCATATAACCCCTATATAAAAAAATATTTTACACAAACACTCTTACTTGTTAACAATTGTTTAGTTGGATGTAAATAATAAAAACTCATTTATTTGTTACGTTTTGGGTTTTAATATAAATGTTTATTATTATTATATTTTTATTGATCGAAAAATTTAAGAGGAAAGACATAAAAAAGTATCTCTAATTTGCCTTTAAATAGTTTATTTACTCTTTTTTACCCACATACAATTAGAGAAGATTTGTTGTTGAACAACATTAATAAAATTAAATATTTTTTAAGTAAATCGTTCAAAAAAAAATAACGAAATGAAAAAAAAACAATTAAAAAAATAAATAGTTTCCGCACTTGTTTGAGTAACAGGGTTTATTCAATTTTTTTCTGACTTATAATCTGAAAAGTACGGAAACAAAGCAAAAATAATTTTTGATACTATTGAAAAAAAAAAACTAAAAATGTCAAAAACATAAAAACTGGGAATTTCTATGAAAAGATTGTTGCTTAATGCTTGTAAAAAGAAAGCCCAAAAATTAAGGCGTAAGTCTTTTGGGATCACGTGGGAACATGGATGTCTTACGAATATTATCTAGGCCCAAATACAACATGACAACACGTTCCATACCAATGCCACCGCCAGCATGAGGAGGACAACCAAAACGGAACGATTCAATGTAGGCAGCAATTTTACTAGTATCTGTAAAAACAAATTATTTACATTTTTATATTTAAGATGAATTCAGATTTTTACTAGGTTCCTACCAATTGCGTGATGTTTCGCCCTCTCGGTTAAAAATTCTGGATCGTGAATACGTTGGGCACCAGATAGGATTTCCTCGCCTCTCATAAACATATCGTAGGAGTTGGAATATATGGGATTGTTGGGGTCGGGCATAGTATAGAATGGACGAATTGCCAATGGGAATTTATCCAAAATATAAAAGTCAGTATCATATTTAGCTTTCACTAAACGACCCAATAATTTCTCATTGGGTGTGGATAGATCCTCTTCGTCACCAGTCTCAACACCAGCTTCTCGCAGCATTGCTACACCTTCCGAAAATTGTAAAATTAATGGTGGTTCTAAGAACTTGAAGGGCTCCACTTTATATTGTTGGCCCACGGCTTCAATTTCACGACTGTAACGATCACGCAAGCCCTTAAAGATGGCAGTGAAGGTATCGCCAATAGTATGAAGTACTTCATGATAGTGATATTTGAAGGCCATTTCCAAATCTAGGCCAACAAATTCTGTCAAATGCCTGTGAGTATTTGAGTCTTCAGCACGGAAAACTGCTCCAACCGTAAATACCTTGTCAAAATCGGCAGCGATAGCCATTTGTTTATACAATTGTGGTGATTGTGCCAAATAAGCCGAATCTAAAAACACAATGATTTTTACAACAACACTCTTCCAGACTTCAACTTGATAACATTACCTTTAAAATAGCTAACTGTGAATACATTAGCACCACCCTCACTGGCAGCCGAAATAATTTTGGGAGTGTGAATTTCTGTAAAACCTTTATCTGTTAAAATATCTCGGAATAGACGACAAACACCTGCTTCCAAGCGGAAAATTGCTTGATTTGCTGGAGTTCTTAAATCTAAAACACGATTGTCCAAACGTGTATCTTGGTTAACACGAATATTAAGACCATCGGCGTCATCAGCATTCTCTGGTCGTGAAGCATCCTCAATTTGCAGAGGCAATTGGGCTTTAGCTTGTGAAACAACAAACAACTGCTGAATAGACAATTCAAGATTTTGTTCAGTACACGATTCGATTTTTGAGGGTACGGCCACAGCTTTAGCTTCAACATCAATTATGCTTTCCTTGTTCAAACTGCAATATAGAAAATTAGCTAAAAATATCACTAAAATTTATAATTTCATGATGTACATACTTTCCAGCAAATTTAACAAATTGTTTGGACACGTTCTCTCCCACAGCAAGAATACATTGAACTGTACTGCTTTGTTGACGTAAAATCAAAAAACATTGTTTGCCCTTGGCTCTGGTGTTATGAACACGACCACGTACCCATACGGCATCTTTACCAACCTGCTGAGTCAATTCGTGCACTGCCACAAATTTTCTGTCTTCATGCTTCTCCTGGGAGTTAATAATACCAGACATGCCATAAAGTCCAGCTGAACTGTCCTCTGCAGAATCGCCAGCTTCAGCAGTATTGTCAGATTTTCCAGAGGAAGCTTTATATTCAGCTTTCTAAAATTAAACAACGCATGTGTTAACAATAAATATCACTTAAATAGCATCATTACAATCACGAAAATCTTACCTTTGCAGCCTTTAAAGCTTCCTTTGCCAGTTTCTTTGCTGCCTTTTTAGAAGTAGTTTCCCCTTCGCCTGCTGGGTTTTGCGTAGCCGATTCGTTTTCAGTCACCATATTGATAAGATGTTTCGTTTATCTATAAATTCAAAAAGAAATACATATATTTTTAAAATAGTGTATGGAATTTACCACAAAAAAATAACCTCGACATCCGGCTAATAATTGCAAACAATTGCAGAATCAAAGAAAATAATGATGAAGAGAGTAATATTGTTGATAAGACAAACAACGATAAGCCGCCTTTTAAGAGATAAAAACTTTAAATTCTCTTACGCTACTTGCATGTCTTTAAAAAAAACTATTGCATCATGTTTAGGAGTAAGAAATTGTTTTCTAAACTAAAATATTAACACTTAAATTATAAATAATAACAAAACTGCTTAAAATCAAAAAGTAAACATTCTTTTTTAACAAATTTATTCTTTTTTTTATTTAAAAAGACTAGTTCTACTTCACACTGACGGAACACGCTCCACGCCACATGCTTTACAATCGTAAGACTTTTTGATAAGAACTTTTAAATAAAATAATATAATTTCACATTTATGCATTTTAGTTTTTGTTAGCTACCAAACTTGTTTGTAAATTACCTTTTATTTATTAAAATCTTATTGAAAAATCTTAAAAAATGAAACACTTAAAAAACAGATGAATAATGTAATCTGCTGTTGCTGAAGAAAAGAGAATTTGACGTGTCAATGTAGTTGCCAGATAATTGCATGTATAATTATTTGTAAAAATCGCCAAAAATAAAATGACATTGTTTTAACTTAATTACATAACATTTGTTTTATTTTATTTTATATTATTTACAGTAAAAATTGTATTTAAAATTACATATTGATAAATTTAAAATTTATGTTTTTAGATACATTACAACTATGGGAAAATAGTGAAATAAGAATGCTATCGGACAGTCATTCATTTAGTTTTCTATTTTCTACTATTTTTACTAATTTCTAATATGGTTTTCACAAAAATGTTTTTCCATAAAATTTTTTCAGTACAGCAAAACATGTATACAAATAAATTATAATTGTCATCTACCTCAAACTTTCCGAATCCCCCAATAAACTAACGTACATGATTTATACAACAATATACCCGCGAAAAAACTTTTTATTAAACAAATAAAAAACTTTTTATTAAACTAATTTTTTTCTAACCTTTTTTTTTACAAACAATCTTCATCTGATTTGTCCCAATTTTTTTTACGAATTTTTTTTTTTATCAAATTTTTTACTTCACAAAAAATTTTTTTTACCAAATATATTTTATTTACGTTTTTGGCTCTCATTTACCATGGTGTGCATATAAAAGGCTTTCACAATAACTCGTTTTAATCGAAACGAATAGATTTGCCGAAAAATAATTTCGATATAAGAAATAAGTTTTACTCGATATAATTCGGCCCCTGATTTATATAATATTTTTGAGCAATTTTTTAGTTTGAGTTTTTTTCTAGTTTCCGCTCTATGTGTATTTGGTTCATGTTTTCTCCATAGGTTCATGTTTTGCTCATAGAGAACATAGAGCGGAAACTAGAAAAAAACTCAAACAAAAAAATTACTCAAAAAAGTTACACATACGAGTGTTGTTTTTGTTTTCACATAGTTTTTTTTACTAATACATTCTTACCACTTAGGTTTTTGACAACTGAGTTAGGTCTTTGACAGGAGAGTTTCCGCTCTATGTGTTTTCTCTATGGTTTTGCCTTTCAAGTTTTAATACACTCACACTTTGAAACTAACTTGCTTTCAAGTTGATGTTTCAATCATAGACAACATAGAGCGGAAACTCGAAAAAAACTCAAACAAATAAATTACTCAAAAAGTTACACATACGAGTATTGTTTTTTTTCACATAGTTTTTTTTACTAATACATTGTCACCACTTAGGTTTTTGACAACTGAGTTAGGTCTTTGACAGGTGAGTTTCCGCTCTATGTGTTTTCTCTATGGTTTCAATTTTCAATCGAGTTAACAGCTGATTGCATTTTTTGAACAATTTGTAGTTTTTCCTTTTGTATATATTCTTCCGCTATAGTTTTTGTAGTGTTTTTTACAAATATTCTGTTGCAATGTAAAACCATTTTTTAACATTAAACTTATTTGTAAATAAAACAAAAAAGCTAGTGATATAATTAAATTTTAATATGTTAATAAACATAATAAAATCGCTAGCTTTGAAGACAAAATCGCTCAATTACCTCAATTTAATGCATTTAATAGGGAGACTTAACTTGGTAATGCCTGTCACACAGCTGATTCAATTTATGATTGTTTGTTGAGTGATACTACTGTCAAATTGACTGCTGTTAGTTATTGCAAAAAATAAACAACAAAATAAACTTTGACAGAACTATTCACATTTATGAACACAAAATGCCTATTGTTTTTGCCCTTCTTGATGATGTTGTTAAACTGCCACTACCTTGTTAAGTGTGCCCTCATACAATTTAATACATATATTATTTTCAAAGTAACTTTGTGTGTTTGTTTTTCTTTAGTCGAGAATCATCTACCAAAACAAACTTAACACTGGTTTCACACTAAATTCATTAAACTAAAAGTGAAAAATTCAAGTGATTGTGTTTAAGATTTATTTAATTAATCTAGAAAAGGTAAATAAATAATGTAAACAATTAAAAACGATAAAAACCGTGAAAATTTTACATCAAATGATGTGAAATCAAAATAAATACAATTGTGATGTAAAATATTTCCTTTTTCTTCGCAAGTTAGTGTCCAAAGTGTGACTCATACTTTTTACAATTTCTCAGTTATTTTCGCAATTTATGTTAAATGAATCCCACAATTGCAAACAGAAAGTGCGAAGGTGTTGCAGTTTGAGTTTGTATTTTTTCATTTCATAAATCATGACGACACTGATTGAGTGAATGATTGATTGTCCACTTTTAAAGTGAACTCCATACATTCCGTGTAATCCGAAACAATGTTATTATTGTTTACTTAATTGCCTTGAAAGTAGTAGGGGATCTACGTTTTAACTTTATGATTACTCCACAGAATTTTGTTCAAAATATAAACTCACTGTTGGGTATGTACTTGTTTTAGGGAATTATATTTTAAAATAATTTAATCGATTTTTCCTCATTCCAAGTGATTTGAAATTAAAATATCAACATAGATACAACAACAAGCAATGTGTATTAAATTGGACATTTTTAGTTCATGCTTTATCTTATCACTAGTGAGTCAAATGCTTTAAAAGGCAATATACCTATCATTAATTCTATAATATTTGTGATTGGTACGGTACCTACATACATATGTATGAATACTGATGTTTCATTTATTTAAAAATACAGACTTCGTTAACCTTAAAAAAAACTATAGTGAAGTTCAGTATTAAGTGGAAATAGTCTTGCAATATTGCAAATGCAGATTTTCACAGGAATCCAATAATAAAAATATTACATTTCCCGACCATCCAAAATCGTTCTCAAAAGTGAAAAAAATCATATGTATCCCGTTTCTATAACATGTGAGAAGTTTTAGAATCGAAAAAAGTATTAAAAATTCTAATATGTAGTTATTCAGTTTTTAACAGGACGATTCAAACTAATCGAATGAAAATTTTTTCATATACAATATAGAAACGAGGTACAGGTCTCCATTATTTAGTGTGTAATAACACTTTGACGAAATTGTCAGAGCTTCAGCTCCAGCACTTTGTCTTGATAATAAACTTCATTAAATGTTGTGATAAATATTTATCAATTTGTTATTTTAAAAACAATTTCAAGGCTGAGATAGATACAGTATCCCGTTTCTATAACTTGTGAGAAAATTTCGAAGATTTCTAACATACAATATAGAAACGAGGTAGGTAGGTACTTATTATATGGATAGTTGATGCACTGTATAATATATAAAGTTTTAAAAAGTGTATAATTTTCCAATGTGAACTATGTACCTATATACAATTTAAATAAAGCAAATAATATCTATTTATGTACGTGTTTTCTATTTTTTTAGGTATATTCTAAAGTTCTAATAAAATTTGTTGATATAAACAGAATTATACAACAACTTTAAAATGGCTGGTAAGTAGCACTAAATAAAATATCTTATTAAAGTTGGGTTTTTTTCTAATTTACAGCTTTCAATTAAACAAAATTATACTTCAATTTTCAACCCATTGAGTATTTAGAAGAAAAAGTTTAAGGAAATGTCTTGGCAAGGTGGACCTTATTATCAAGGTTTAAATTTAAATTTGGTTTTTCTTTTTCACACTAAACTAACAAACCGTCCAGTTTATTTAATTAATTTGCATGCTTAAAATTTTAAACATTTTTGTATTGCCTTAACGTTTAGAGTATGGATTTCATTTAATTTTATGTAGAGCTAAGACTTGACATTTGATACATAATAAACATGTACAAATGTACAAATGTACGTATGTATGTTTGTATATAATTTGGTGAAAATTACGGCAAAGCAAATGCTTTAGTTAGAGTAACGTCATTCACGTATCTAATACTATTGTATGTATTGTAGAACTAATGATTTGTAGCTGTTAAAATTGTAGTATTCTTAGACATACTTGGTTTGTAGCTTTATTTATGTATCTTATTATTAGGGAGCCTTAACACGTTAATTAACAAATTTCTACTAATTGGTAAATTATTTATTAATAAAATATTTTCTTTAACATTAATTTAAAACCGTTTTTGTAGTTATATGTGTGATTATATTAGAATTTCATGTTCTGTTAAAACCGCAACTGGAGGTTTTAAAGCCTAGAAACCGCATATAGACAAATATTCTTCGGTTTTTTGATTTTTATTTTAGCAATAATTTAAATATTAATTACAGTTTTAAGTAAATTTGAAAATAATCATACTCTTTATTGGAATCAGTTATTATTTTGTTTACTCTTGTAATTTCTTCAGTACATTATCAAATACATTCGTAATGTGTAGAATTGATAAAGTTTTACACAACATTTACTAATGTTGACATTTTAAAATTCAATAGAAAAAGCAAACTATGGGATTCCCTCATTTTATTTCTCCAACCGCACTGTAAAACGGCAAATTTGTTCTTATGGAAAATGTGTGTTACGAATACAACAGATAACAAAGTCCATTTAATATTGTAATGTTTAAAATCGCTTAAAATCCCAACCACTTCATGACTAAGAGGGGAAAGAAAGGCACAGGCAATAAAATATGTCATGTCATTTGGTAGAATTGCATACATATGTATGTACATATTGAAATGTTTGATTTAAAAACAGGTGGCATATTGCTATAAATACAATAGTATTTTCAACACATCTTGATTTATATGAATTTGTTTATATTTTCCACCAAAGAAGTTAAATACTTTATAAACAATTATGGTACTTACAGACGACAATACTGAGTATTAAAATTTTTTAAAAACTCAAGTATCAATACAATTTCATCGTCTAAACAAAAATTGTATTAGATGTTCAAAAATTCAATAATTTATTAAAACAATTCAAAAAAAAATAATTTTCATATGTATCGGGTATTATATTATAATTATGGCAAACAATAATTGTGAATAAAATATAAAAAAATAAAAATTAGCAGAAAAACATCAATAATTAAAAAAAAAATTATTTTTAATACATTTAAAATTTAATAATATTTAAAATTTGAAAAGTAATAATACACAGCATTATCGTCTGTTAATACCTTTAATAATATAAAATTTCTACGTGGTTTATATTTAGAAAAATAAATTGTTTTAAAATTTCCAGCGGTTAAATACATATCTACAATTGAGTGTGTTCTATATAAATATGTTTTCTTGTATTGGAATTCTTATATTATATGTACATACATACATACTCATACGTACGTAGTTGTTATCTGTTTGATAACAATGAATGGTATTTTTTCTAGTTTTTAACTTAACTAGAAATTATTCATGCCCAAATATCAGTATTCCATTAAAACCAGCTGTAGAAAGATATTTTTTATTTATAACAATAATTTTAACTGCTTTAAAAGAAAATAGAAAATGTATCAAACAGTAAATCCAAACGAAGGAAAGTATCTATTTGCTATATTAGAAGTAACTGAAATAATATCTATTCCCAAATATTGTGTACCTTTACAACACAATAAATTCAAAATTACGACACTTTCAAAACCGGAAACCATTACGACATATGAAAAACTCGAATATAGAGTTTCATATTCAAAAGAACCACTTCTAAATTACAATTTTAAAGTTTTCAGCCAATGCTCGCTTCAAACGAATCGTGGTCTTGACAGATTTCAGCAGCTCATAATAGATAGAACACTTTTGAACCCACCAAATACAGAGCATTACTTTAGCGCCAGGGATATTTCGCTTTGGTGGCGATTCTGTTTGCCCGGGCTTCTTACGCTCTTACGATCCATTCATTTCATCGCAAGTAATGATTCGGTTCAAAAATGCATTTCTTTTATAGCGTTCAAGGTCTCTCGGCTTTAATTCCTATGGTACCCAATGATTTTGGAAGCCCTTTTTGAGTTTGACAACAATCTTCATGAAGTAATTCCTCCAATTCAAAAGAAAAGAAAACAGATATTGTGGTCATGTTGATCAACAATGCAACGACATTGAGCTGATTGTATTTTTCAGCCTGATTGGTTATAAAGATTTCAGAATAACTAACAAAATTTTAAATAGTTAAAATTTATACATATATTTTCATTATTAAATCTTGATAGCTGGCATGAAGCATTATTCATTTTTCAAAACAAAAAACATTTGTATGCCTAATTAAAACTGCAATGTAAACGATTAAATTCAACTTCATTATAAATCTAATACATAGTATGCATAATCGTCCATTGGTTTGAAATTTAAACATTTTCTCAATTATAGATCCGAATCAACAATATTATGGCAGCGGCTATCCACCACCACCACAAGGTGCTTATCCACCACCAGGGGGTTACCCACCACCAGGAGGTTACCCACCACCAGGAGGATACCCACCTCCAGCTGGTGGCTATCCTCCAGCCGGTGGTTACGGGGCTCCGGGCGGCTACCCACCAGGAGGTTTTGTGCCACAACCTGGCTTTATACAGCCACCTCCAGTTAATGATTCATATGGAGGCTACGAAGACCCTGAAGCTCCTAAGAACTTCTCTTTCGACGACCAGAGTATTCGCAGAGGATTCATACGCAAAGTTTATATGATATTAATGGTAAATATGGCAAAATATTTGCATTTAAATATTAAAGTTCGTGATTGTAGCTAAACATTTAATGTTCTATTTGTTTAGGGCCAATTGCTGGTAACATTTGGTTTTGTGGCCTTGTTCGCATTCCATAAAGGTACTAAAGACTTTGCTATGCGTAACCCGGCTCTATTTTGGATTGCCTTGGCTGTTCTTTTGGTAACCATGATTTCAATGGCGTGTTGTGAGGGAGTTCGTCGTAAGACACCAATGAACTTTATATTCCTGGGACTATTTACGTTGGCAGAATCATTCTTACTGGGCGTTTCAGCCAGTCGTTATGCGCCCACTGAGGTGAGTGCTAAAATAAAATCCTAACTTCAGTGGTGTAAATGTAATGAAATGGAATGTATTTTTAGGTCCTAATGGCGGTTGGCATTACAGCAGCAGTTTGTTTGGCTTTAACAATATTCGCTATGCAAACGAAATATGATTTCACCATGTGCGGTGGTGTCCTTTTAGTTTGCATGGTAGTGTTTCTTATATTTGGCATTGTCGCAATCTTCTTGCCGGGCAAAATAATGACGCTAGTTTATTCATCAATTGGAGCCTTGTTGTTCTCTATTTACTTGGTATACGACACCCAATTAATGATGGGAGGTGATCACAAGTACTCCATTAGTCCCGAGGAATATATTTTTGCTGCTTTGAACCTGTACTTGGATATTGTAAATATATTCATGTACATTTTGGCGATTATTGGGGCATCGAGAGACTAAAATGTCCCACTATAAAGTATATAAAAGTTACAATAAGTGTGAGAGAAAGATAAAACAATCTCTATAAACATAAAACAATAATTGTTGTTTATAAAATACAATAACAAAAACTAAGTTAACTCCTTATTAAAATATACTAAGCAATTAAAGAATTTATTTAAACAAAAAGTGAATGGGAAATTAAATCAAGCTATTTTATTGTTATTTCTTACCTAAATTTCCTTAAACATTACCAACAAACTAACATACAAGTTAAAAAAAATTTTAAAATATGGATTCTACAATTTTTAATTTATACTAATGCATACTTACCTACATTTATATAAAAAATTTACTTATTTTTATACATAAGTTCTATTGTTTCTGTTGTCGTTGGATAAAACAGAGCATAGTATGTATGGAATACCTCTAACAAAGAATCGTTTTTAGTCATTTAGTTTTTTCCTATCTTGTTGAGAAAGAAATAAGTATTCTTCATATACATATATTAAACTTTCATTATATTGTTATTTATTATACATATATAATTTTTTTGTTTTGTTTTTATTAATTATAGTGTTTTTTGTTTGCCTTATACCAAAAAAAAAAAAATTATCCAGAGTAGACTTATAATTTATTACTTAAAAAAAGTTAATGTATATTTAATGAAAACTATATTGTTGCTTCAATTTAAATATATTTACTATAACACCTAAAAATCATCTGAAATCTAAAAAAAATAAACAATATAAAATTACATTTTGTGAAAATTATGTATACATATTTGGAATATAAAAAATGTAATAAAATTGAATAAGTTTAAAATTCCAATTCAAATTGTGTCTCATTTAAATAGAGTATGTAATTGAATGAGTCTCTAAAATCTTGTAGTCATGGAAAAACTAATTTTGCAGAAATATTCTGTGGCAATTAGAAACAAACTAGATAAGTAGTTATTAAATTTTGATTGTATAAAAAAAATGTTTATGATTTAAACTACTCAACATAAATTCCATAAATAACTTCATTTCAAAATGTTGTGTTTTTTACCTTCAAATTATTTAGGGCCTTTCTACATAAGACCAACGATATAGTATATATGTATATTCTGGATCGTTATATGTATATAGCGGAGTCGATATAGCCATGTCCGTCTATATGTTGAAATCAGCTTTGATTGATATATCTATATATCCGCTATAATCCGATACTATTTACATATGTAAGTTAAACAAATAGTGTAAAGGTTTTATGTATATTGCCACAGAATTAATAGCAACAATAATAACGCTTATACATATATTTTATATAATTATAATTAATTTCACTACTATTTTTTTTCCAAAATTACCACTAGGTATAAACATTGTTCTATACATACAAATAGATTTTTTAAACGCCCCGATTCTTTATTTCCGTTTTACAAATACTACACACTGTATATTGTCGTTTACAGGTATTCGATCTTGAATTCCGGGGTTTGTGAGCATTATTTTTGGGCTCATTGTCACAACAGTTCGAAAGAAAGCTCAAAGGAACAGATTCACCTTCCGCTATTGTTTGAGGCAAGTTTTTGCCTTTAGTTTCTGGCAAAAATAAGCTAGCCACTCCACCGACTATTAACAGAGAACCCATTACGATCAGGGGTAAAACTAGCATTTGTTCCCCCATGTGATTTATAACTGGAATAACTATGGGACCGATCATAGCTATAACTGAACTGAAGCTCATACCTAAGCCTCTCACGACGGTGGGATAAATTTCCGATGCCAATAACGGCAGTACAACAAAAGCAGATGAAATCCCCATTTTACCAATGCAATATAATATTAACATCATGTCGGCATTTTGACTATAAAGAAACGTGGCAAGACATGCCACGCCACCAGATAACATTGAAATGCACAATATAAAACGACGCCCAAAATAGCTTAAACCCGGCCAAAGTAAAACGTATGTTGGTAGTTCGACAGCACCCGCTAAAAAGAAATTCCATATTTCATCGCCACCCAAAGCAGGAGCATAATAACTTAGACCAACGTATACACTAGTATTGGCAAACCATATCAATGTAATTATCAATGTTTTGCGACACATATTTTTAGTCCGGAATAGGTCCAAAATACCTGCAGAAGTTGAATTATTGCTAGGTTGGTGAGTTGATTGGAATTTTTGCTCGATTATATTGACAAAATCAGGAACAACAGTTAAGCCATTTACTCTCGCCATCGTCTTTAGGACTTTTGCTGCTTTACGAGGTTGTCCAACTGCCATCAACCATCTAGGAGATTCGGGCAAAACAAAGAAACAAGAGAATAATAGCAATAATGGCAATGAAACTGCCAATGTTAAATATCTCCAATCGCGAACAATATACACAATTCCGGCTAACAAGACTAGTCCACACGAATATGCAATGTTGGAGACTATAGTGCAGAAAACACGTTTATCAGGACCCACCATTTCGATAGCTGAAAATAATATATTAATTTTTTAGTAAACGTTCGATATTATATTTGTATTCGTTATGGTTATGATCAAGTTTGGCTACCCTTACCATTAAAATACTCTTTCACTAACAAATTAAAAAAAAAATAAAAATTTTAAAAAATTAAAAACATTTTTTTTTATAAAAATTTTGTATAATTTTAAAAAAGTATAATTTGGTGAAGCCTAAATTATACTAAATTATTTTTTACCAATTTTTTTTTCACCAAAATTAGTTTCTTTCTGTTTGAAAAAAAAAACGATTTTCTTTGTTAATTGTAAAATTCAAAAATTTTGGAAATAAAAAATTTTACACTTTTTTGTGATTTCTATATTATTTTATACATGATTAGACGTAACTTTGATTAAATTGGATAACATTATTATTTCAAATATGTTATACAAATATTTTGAAAGTGGTAATGAAGTCCATTAACAGGTTAAAACTCTTACATAGATATAAAATGCATAATAATAATTTTATAAAACATTTTACTCACCCAATACATAGGGACTGGCTAATATAGCGGGTACAGTTAGGCCCACAATGAATCTTAAACCAAGCCAGGAGTTAAAACTCCAAGCCAATGAACTTGCAGCACATGCAGTTATTTCTAATATTAGATAGGCATAAAAACTTGGCCGCCTTCCCCACATATCCTGCAGATAGCCAAAAATATAATTTCCTACAAGGCCACCTACACCAAATATAACCAACGCCAGTGTAACTAAATAACTCTGATCACACACCAAGTTCCACTGTAAATATCATTAAAGTATATTAAATTTCTGAACAGATTAAAACTGATTTGGTAGCAATTACCTCTGTGACAACTGTTGTTGGGTACTGAGAACGGTCATAATGCCAACCGTGTTGGCACTGCATTAAATTTGAACCAGAAGGACTACCTATGTGCCACACCTTATCACGCTGTAAATCAACTGGTGTACGATATTCCATGTAACGTACGATGTCAGTATAATTTCGTATATACATTTCACATTGAGAATATTCATTTTCATTGAGCGGTATACTTAGATTCATAACTAATTCGGTATAATCCTGTACCCAAGGTTCCAATTCTGGTATACGGCACCAATGTTTGGGCGTGGCTGCAATAAATAATTGACTAAACAATTGCATTTACACTTTTTTCAAATAAAATTTTTTTTGGATTTTTTTTTTGATTACCCACCTATAGGCATGGAAGGCACATGGAAGGGCAGCAGGCAATAGAACGGCACAAATGATGATTTTTTGATATAATCCAAAGGATCCCACTTCCTTAAGTACTTCATCGAAATCCATTTCTATTTATTATTGTTACAAAGAATAACTACGATTCCAAATTTGAACACTGTGTGTGTTTTTTTGTAGAGCAACAGGCCAACTGAACTTAATTTCATTTGTCCATTTGAAGAGTGTATGCAAATTGTAAAATCTTATTAATTGAAAACAAAGGAAATTTGTCCAAGTTTGATTTTTTTTTGTGGAAAACATTTGCGTTTTTTATTTGTGTGTGACTGTGATTGTGTACAAAGATTTCAATTGGACATAATTATATTATGGGGAAACAAGTGTTTAATTAATTGCCTACCACTGGGCTCTGAAGGTCTTTACAACATAACACACTGGGATACATTTTATCTAAACACCATTTCCACAGCACATAGTATGTCATTTTTACAAATATTTGACTATTTTTCATGTATGATGAGTGAGTGGTTGCCAAGAATTCGTATAACTCTATGTCAGAGGAAATTCTGAAAATATTCCGACCGTAAAGAAAAACTAAAATTTTCTTCAGGAATATTCAAAAAAAAAATGAGTAGAAATCACTGAAAATAAAATTTCCGAAAATATGTTAATAGTCTGAATGACATCTAGATAATTCGATTAAATGTGTGATAAAGTTTCAGATTATTTATAAAAAGATGTCTGAATTTAATACTCATATATGATAAGTGAAAGGCATAGTATAATATGAGGAGTTGAAATCTTCTAGAAAAAATCAATTTCCCAAAATTTTCAAAAAGTTCTGCGGCTCTGTACTTTAAGATCATAAAAATGATTAAACACATATTTTGATTTATGACAGTATTGATGTAAATTTATGCTTAATTCACTAAAATCTGTCGAAAATTTAATCATTCAATACATTTTAATGCTATTTTCCAATGGATTTGAATTAAAGAAAACTTGAATGATTCCATATGGCATAAAATCTATATAGAACAAATTCTAAAAGGAATAAAATCAATGCGTAAGTGAACGGTTAAAATATAAAATTTAATTAAGAATTAAGTCTTTCGATCCTTTGGATGTAAAATAGCTATATGTATGTGTTTGCCTGAAACTTTATATATTTCGAAATATATTTTTATTATGACAAATTAACTGCATTTGACCATATAAACTACTTTGAATTTAAATTATAGTAACGGTTTTTTTCCTTGGATATGGCATCTTTCTTCATGGTACTATTTCATTAGGTGTAAAAAAATACAACTATGTATGTTTAGCAAAAACAAAAAACATGTAGTGCAGCTGCCAGCTGATCGCCTTAATAAACATTAATTAAATAAATAAATTGTAATTTTAACAAATTGAAATAAATATAACAAGTTTATACATACATCATGCGTAAATATCAACAACTATTATTATTGCTAATATCTTGCATAAGTGTTGGAGTACTTTTTATGTACAAAACTGAGAATAATCGATTAAAAGACGTCTTGCATGTAATTAATTTCTTTGGACGAAACGATGCAGCTATTTTGAAGAAAATTGAAAATAATGCAACTATGAACTACTTAGTCGATTACCTATATCCTCTGGGCGTGTGGCAATCAATTGGTGATAGCTTCCATGGTTATTCAGCTCATTGGAAACGTAATGAGTTAGTGGCTGGTGGTGAGGCAGTAGTGCTGGTAGTAGGAAGAAAACGTGCCGTTTTAAATTTTAAATGTTCTCTGAATTTTAAGGGAGGCTCCACAAATATACAGGGTAAATTTCGTTTCCAAAGGTTGGACAAAGACGGGGAGGATGATAATTCGGATTTTACACGATATAATTTCTATTGTCGTGTTACTCGAGACTTCGGTTTGCCCGAATCGGTAACGTTTAATGACCTGACTAGTAGCAGTAAAGGAGGGCATACAATAAAACTGCGTTATGTTAAAGTAGTGGATGAGCTATCAAAGAAATTAGCCATGCACCCATTAACTGTATGTGTAGATATGGTAAGCAGAGAATTCCAAAATATGACTGTCGTGGACAAACAAGGTCCGGAATTACTGGAATTTTTCATACACCATTTTGCTTTGGGTATAGAAGATTTCGTAATATACAATGGTGATAATTTGCCACCGAATTTGCTACCCATACTGAATCGCTTTAACATACGTGCCCATATAATGCCTTTTAATTTTCCTTACTCAAGGCAGAATGCCAGTGAAAGAATTCGAGACTTAATAGAAAAAGATTGTTTGTTGAGATCAACCAACAGAGCACGCCACTGTTTATTGTTGGCTCCCAATGAATTCTTCTATCCCAACACAAAATTAGACCATCAAAAGTCGCTCGTACGTGCTCTTAATCACTACTCAAATGAGGTTTCCCGCTTTGATTTGCCAGTATTTGCAGTATGTAAATCTGAAAAATACAAATATCTATTTGAAAACACTTTATACGATCCTGAATTGAAGTCTTCACATACAATCTCAATATACAGACCACAAGATACTGGAATATCTCTAAGTGCTGAGGATTTATCAAATCCTCCCAGGCGTATTGCATTGCCCTTATCGCAAGTATTCACGCACCGTTATGTGAACTGTATACAGGTGGGCAAAGATGGACTTCATGATTGGCGGAATTCTTTGCGAGAAGATTTTATGCAACACATACAAAGACTCAATCAAGAGATTAAAGTTTTAATATAACTTGCTATATAGAAATAAGTATTAGAATCTTCCTAATTTTTTTTTTACATTTCCAGTCTTCCTTGAATTATGTTTACATCTTAGGTTTAAAGTTTTATATTAAAAATAAATTTTGTTTAATAAATAGCACATTTTGCTTCAACACCTTAAAATATTTAAATATTAAATAAAACAATTTTGTATTCAATTACTTTATACGAATTTTAATGTTATTTATTAATCATAGTAATCCAACAAATAAGAAAAGGTATGTATAGAGGATAAAACTAACCATTGAATTAATATAAAAAAGTGTTGAAATGGAATTCGTTTTGATGTTTATTCAAGAAATTTTCAAAAATCTTGATTCTTCTTGTGTGTAACAACTGTCTAATTAATAATTTATCATTCAGATTGATTTTTATTTTAGTCTTTGCATAACAGCTGCATTTTTGAGGCCAGCTGATTCAATGGTAGCACTAGTGTCGACAAGTTCTCGTGTAGGAAATGATGAAACCAATATGAAATTACGATTTGCATATTGAGGACGAGCACTGTAATATAATTTGTGTGTTAATATAAAGCAAATGACAATAGATTTAAATTGTATAGGTACTTACGTTTGAATATATTCCACTATATCCCCTACTGTATGGGACATATTAAATTGTGATGTTAGACGTGTACCATCAGCTAAACGAATTTGTAGTGTTGTAGTGGGTGCAGAAGAGTCGACTTTAAGCTTTTCCTTTGCTGCTTCGTCTCCTGATTTCACATCAGTAGGTGATTCTGCTGATGTTGATGCTGCCGATGTTAACTCGGTAGTATTTTCGGTAATATTGGGAGTGGGACTATGGGAAAATGTTAGCGTGTAAGAAATACTCTAATTCATGCTTAAAAAATATAAAATATGCCATGTATGGAACTCATATTCACCTTCCTAATGCATGTCCGGAACCTTTGAAAGTCTTTACGGTTGTGGGTTTCTTTTTGTAATCTTCATGCCGATGGTCCTCTACATCAACATTGACCAACCATCCCATTTCCAAAAGTTCATTGGGTATCTCCCTGTGTATATAAAAGAAACCACATAAAATCAATTCATATATACACATCTGCTCAAAATAATAGATACACCAAAATTTATTTTTTAAAAACGAAAAAAAATAATGGTATATTGTAAAATTATAAAAAAAATTCAGTCGATTTTTATTTATAGTTAAAAGGAGAGTAAAAAACAAAAACAAAATATTTCATAATTAATAATAAATATTATAAAGTAAATTAAATTTCTTAAATTTCGAAAAATTTGGTGCTCATAATAATAGATACATTTTTAAAAATTCTTATTAAACAAAAGCTAATAAATTTTATCTTAAAAAAATTAGTTTATTATTAAAGTAAAGCTAGTATCCAGTATATCCACCTTTGTTTTGTAAAACTTTCTCCACTCTTCTGGGCATACTGGATATCAAGTTCTGACACTTCTCCAATGGAATCTCGTACCATATTTTTTGCGTTTTCTCCCATAAATCGTCTTTATTTTTGAAAACTTCCTTCGAAAGCCTTATCTTTAATTCACTCCACAAGTTTTCTATTGGGTTTAAATCAGGGGATTGGCTGGGCCAGCTTAAAACAGGTACGTTATTCTCCAAGAACCAGTTTTTAACTAATCTTGAACTATGTTTTGGGTCGTTGTCCTGCTGGAATGTCCATATTAATGGCATATTTTCCGATGCATATGGAAGCACTACGTTTTCCAATATGTCTCTATACCCACTAGCATTCATGGTATCTTCTATTCGGAATATCGGACCAACACCATTCCATGAAAAGCAACCCCAAACCATTATGTTTCCCCCGCCATGTTTTACCGTCTTTTTTGTAAATTTAACGTGGAATTCTTTTCCTTTTGGTCGGCGTACATTTCTTTGGCAGTCGTTTCCAAACAAATTTATTTTTGTTTCGTCGCTCCATAAAATATTTCTCCATTTTTTTTCGCCTTCACACCCGGACCATTGTAAGTGCTCTTTAGCAAATTCTAATCTTGTCTTGATATTTTTTTGGCGCATTAGTGGCACTTTTCTGGCAATTCTTCCCGGCAATTTAGCTTGTAAAAGACGACGACGAACTGTTTGTGGACTGATTTCGTTACATAGCTCCGCAGAAATAGCTTTCGATGATATGAAAGGGTCTTTTTTAACCATAAGGACGATCCGCCTATCTGTTTCTGGACTGGTTTTCTTTGGTCTACCGCGAGTTTCTCTTTTTTGTTTTTTAGATAAAGCATTTTGGACAAAATGTAAAGATCTTCCTATGCTCTTTGCTATTTCCCGTAATGATTTTCCTTGATTTCTCATCGTTTGAACAATTTTTTTCTCATCTTCGGTACAATGATGATTTCGTCCCATTTTCTTCAAAAGAGTCCTATTTTTTATAAAATTGTTGCTAAAATTTAAATTATACTTACTGTTTCACGTAAATAGGAACAAAAAATTGCACAAAAAAAATTGTATATAAACAAATTACAAATTACTGATGTGTATCTATTTTTATGAGCAAATAATTTTTTGTAATTCAAATAAATTCGTTTTTAAAAATCAACATGAAAGCAAATAGTTGCCAGATTTTTGACTGACATGACATTGCCAGATAGAAATTTTAATAATATGATGTATTCTTAACGCTTGCGAGGAAATTTTCAATGTTACCGCCATTTAAATTTTTTCCAATTAGGTGTATCTATTATTTTGAGCAGATGTGTATATCGCTCATTTGCTGTAACAACGTCATAACTCAAAATCCGGCTGTTTTAAACTGAGTAATACAAAATATGCGCCGTTCTTTAGTCTTTCATATAGTTTTATCAGTTTTAAAAGTCAATTATTTCTTATATGAGAGTGGTTTTTTGTTGTAAACGTCAAAATGAAAATTCATGTTTTCTCGTATATTTGACAAGTAAAAATTTGGGTTAAATACAGATTAGAAAGATATTAGTATCTACTATTTAAATCAGGTTTTATTTAAGAAATCGCATGATTTGTTGAAAATCTATTTAAGAAATAGTAAAATGTCATTCAAAGTCGTTTTTCTCGAAACGACTTATTTTTTTTTAATTTTGACGTTGTTGCAGCAAATTAGCGATTTGTTTGGCTATTCTAGCAATTTGTTTGGCTATTTTATTTTCGAAATAGAAACTTATAAAAAGCCTTGAAATTACCTAATGGATTGTAATAGTGCTCAACTTAGGAACTTCGATAGGCATATGGTTTCACTTACCCTCTCATAACAGTTTCTAAAAACTCCTTGTTTTGAGGATCGTCGTACAATCGTAATTCCCCATCATCTATGGAGAATCCTTGACTCCATAATTTTAGCACTACTACAGGTTTAGTTTTACCTTCGCCTTCTTTATTTAATGGCGTAACCACTGAATGGTCGGAATCCGTCATACCAAGACGTATTCCTTGTCCCCAACTTGCTCCTGAAGAAGTGCTTGGCGCTGGAGCACTATCAAGACCACCACTGTTTTCTTGAGCCATTCGAAACATATCAGTTAATTGTTCACGAAAGTTTTTACGTTTTGGTGGACCTAAAACTTGTTGACCAGAACGATCTGAGCCGCCGGCATAAAATGCTTGGCCTTCCTCATCATCATTGCTGCTGCTGTTACGCTTCGACATGTCTCCTAGCGTGGCAAATCTAAAAAATATAAATAATTTCACTGCTACAAACGTAATATTGATCAATATCTCGAATCTATACCTTGGTTTGGCTGCAGAAGAACCTTTACCAAAATTTCCGCCTTCCGATGAAGAAGGTGGTTTACTCTCGGCCATGTCCGTAGCCGGCTGCTCGTCTGATAACCCGCCTGCGGCATCAGACATTCCTTCATCTCCTTGATTACCCAAAAAATTCGATAAGGCATCCTTTAAGAACAGTTTTTGTTAACATCAACAACAACACAAAGTAACAAAGTGTTACGAATTTTGCACTTTTCAATTCTTACCTCTAATGACCAATTGCTGCTGGACAAATAAAATCTAGCAACATTTTCCTCTCCACCACTAATCTCAATAAATTGGGCGATTAATGCATCATGATCTGCCATACTTCCTTTGTTAGTTATTGATTTTAAACAATTTCAATGTTTATTTGTTTATACAAAAGGAATTTCGCAAAATGTTCTATTTGAATACTTTTATATATAACACACACACATTGACAATGACAATGATTTTACAAAAAACAAATAATCGCCAATCTGGCAACGTTATGCTCCGGCTCAAGCGGCTGATATCAGCAGCTCACATGCTCACGCCTGTGTATTTCTTATGGGATTTTTTTGGCTGATGACCCCCCAAATCTAACTTGTAAAAACTTCATATAAAAAAAATGGTTTTGCTGATGTCAGCCGCGGTGTTGCCACTTGCTGCTTCAAATAAAAATTGTATTAAAACCAACAAGTGGTAACACCGCGGCACGAAACAAATAATTGTCTACAAAACCTTCATTAATAATCGGTAACCATTATAACAATAATGTGTTGACAGGGTTGTATTTAATAATACATTTTGCTCATTAATGTCTTATCAGACAACATGTATTTTAATATGTACTGTCAAATTTTCCATCTGTAAAAGTTATACACATCGCACAGTGGGTTCAATGGTACCCAAAGTGGCGATTTATTCATAGAAGCTGTAGTTTTAAAATATTATATTTTTTATTGATGAGTTGTTAAAAGTAAAAAAAAAATGTTTTTAACCCGTTAAGCACATTATTGTTTTATGGAAAAAAGACCTATGCTGTAACTTTTGAATGAAAAGCGATAAATTAATGAATAAAATTGGAAATTAAAGCATACTTAATGTATTATTAGAAAATTCAAATAATAAATTTATTATATGTATTTATATTACTATAAATTTAATTTAGAATCCAATTTTTGTTTTATACAAAATTTTAGAAAAGTACAAATTTTTTCAAAAAAGTCACAAAAAATAATATTAAAATTTTGTATTTATTAATTTTTAGAAAAAATTATTTAAAAAAAACAGTTTAACCCTTTAAGCGCATTATTGTTTTTTTGAAAAAATTCAAATAATAAATGTAGTATATGCATTAATATTAGTACAAATTTAATTTAAAATTAAATTTTTGTTTTACACAAAATTTTATAAATGTACAAATTTGTTCAAAAAAGTCACAAAAGGAATATTTTAATTTTTTAATAATGAGCATAATAATAAACAGCATTTTAGAAAAAAACAAGTTAAACAATTATTTTTTGGAAAAAAATACCTTAGAATGCAATAGTATGTTTCTAGCAAACTTTAACGTAGTATAAAAAAGCATATCTGTATAATTTCTTTTAAACCATAAATCGATTAGTGAACCAATGCATTTTATTCAGCTAAATTAAAAAATACTTTTAAAAACCTTTCATCTCTACAAAAATTCGTGTATATTGGGATTAAAATTTTAGAATGCATGTAATATTAATGGCTAGATATTTTGATTTTTAAAACTAACGTAAAAGGTAATTATTTATTGTACTAGATGAAAAATAGTTCACGATAACGTATTTCACACTCTGAAAAACTACTTTTTGTTTATACAAAACGCTACTGATGTGGTAAGAAAAAAAAACCAGAACAAAATTTAATAAAACTTGAAAAATTGTGTTTTTGATCATATCGAGCCATAACTGCTAAAAAGACGTGATTATCAATTTTTGATAAACATCGATAGTTCTCGATCATTCGCATCATCTCACAAAATAAAATCGCTGTATAATGTACCGTTATGATTTTACAGCAAAAACAATTTTGACGTATGTACAATTTATTGTTTTTTCTACATATTTTGTGAGCATGAAGTGGCGCTTACGTCTTTATTAGTTTTAACAAATTAATTAATATTAGTCTGTTAAGGTTAAAAACGTTAATTTGAATTCTGCAAAGCGAATATTATTTGAACAAAACAAAAAAAATTAAAAATTAAGTTGTGTTTTTAATAAAATTGGGTGTGTAACTGCCAGCGAAAAGGACGTAAGCGACATAAATACCCGTTATCTTGGAAATATATGAAATAAAATAAATGCAATCTACAGTGAAGAAGTAACAGTGCATACATACTCAATTTCACGCTAATACTTAGACTTCAACCAAGGATATTTAAAAAAAACCTTCCCCTGTAAAATTTGGTTTTTGGCGCTTACGTTTTTTTTTTTGCTGTTATGAATCTATGTATCATATGTACATGAATTGAATCTAATTTTTATTAAATATCTAAAATTAAAAAAAAAAAAATTATTAGAGATGAGCGATATTTCCATAACTGTCTATTTTTGAAAGGCACTTTCGAAAAAAAATTGCTGTCTGATCTTAAATATGACATATCAATGTTTTGTATCGAGAAGTCCAATGTTTTGCTCTAGGGGCCATTGAAATATCCCGTTCTAGTTTTCTAGACATTAGAGGGTTAGAAACAGAAATCTGGTGGATAAATACTAAAACGGGATAACTGAAGTCAATGGCCCTTAGATCCGACTGTAAATTCCAAAGATATAAACGTCAAAACGTCTACACAACCCAAGAAAAAAAGAGACAATCAACATTTTAATATAAATTTATAAATTTTATTAAGAATTACATTATATATAACATTAAAAATAATTTGTTATTTATTTAACAAAAAAAAAAATTTACAACAATTTTGGATTTGAAAACCAGTTCCATTAACCACTTTTTTATAAAATTAAATAACATGAACATTATGTATTAGTTTTTATCACTCTGAAATTGAAAGCAAAACAAAGAAAATGGTTAATTAAAATTAATAGTGTACAATATAAATAATATATGTATGTATGTATGACCACTATTTACTACCCACGACTCTATATAGTATATGTATGAATATATAATTATAAATAAAGTTTTCCAATAATGTAATATTTATTTCATTTATGTATATACCATCTGTAATGATGAAATGTTCCAAACTAAAAAAAAAACTATTTTTTTTATTGGTGATTTTCTTTATTTATTTTATATGTAAACTTATAGGAAACAAATCGTATAAATTTAATAAAAAAATAATAATTACATATATGTATTATAATGTGTGATAAACAATCTACAAATGTTTAAAAGAAAGTATTTTCTACATACATACGTTTTGCCCAACATGCCATGGCGTTTTATGTAGCAAACAATAATTAAAATAAATATACTATGTAGTAATGAGTTAATTTTTTGCAATGTTCTTTAATGAAAACCAATCAATGAATTTAACATTTTACTCCAACCTGGATAAAAGAGGTAGAAAGATAAAATGTAAAGCTGTGTTGTTGTGTTTAAGATTATAAATGCTAAAAGTAGACAGAGGAAGAAAATAATGTGTAAGATCAGTTTTCCTTTAGGCATGTTATATAGTATGTAAATATGCGAAGATGTAAGCGATGCTGATCAAAACGGAAAACTGCAACCAACAACAACGCCATCCTAGACTTGTTTGTAGATGGTGTGGAGGAACGGTGTTATTAATAATGGTACAGATTGTGTGTTTTTGTACATTTTAGTTTAGCGCGAAAACAGTTTACCCTTTAATGTATACATATATAATAGTAGTATAAATTACAATAAAAAATGAGTTATGAAATAAATATGATTGGAAAATGTATTTTTATATTTACCTGCATGTAATGATTTGCAAGGAATGTTAATCCAATGCCTAAACCAAACATAAATATGTGGGATAAATACAGTTTGGGGAATGGGCGACGTTTACGCAACAAGAAATTCAAAATATTCGCTTTGCGTTCCGAATATGGGGGATAACGACCACTGCAAGAAAGTAAACCAACAATATTATAATGAAAATTACAAAACTGATTGAACAAATAAATTAATACTTACGAAGCTAGCGTTTCTCCAAGAGGTTTTAAATTTTTACCAAGACATGACTTTTTGTGGGTGAACGTATCAAAGCCATATTTACCATGATAACTGCCCATACCACTTGAGCCAACACCTCCAAATGGCAGAACATCAACTGAATACGAAGAAATTTACAACAAAAAAAAATTAATTATTATTGATACAATTAAAAAACAAACATAATAAAGGTCATATTGATTGTCTATGTCATCTTTGGTATATAAATATCATGCATACATTTGGTTGGCGAATTTCGAGGAGTGCGATGTTAAATTGCGCCGCATGGTCTCCGAAATTTGAAAATACGTTTACAAGAGAAAAATGTGTTTTTTAAATTTTGGTTTTTAATACAAGTTCCCAACAAGCATTTTTACTAAAATTCAACTTGCAAACAAGTGTAATTCAAGCTTTTATATCAAAAGCAATCTTCAGTGAAAAGGAAACATAAATCCAAGCCACATGTTTTTTAATTGAAAATGTAAAATTTTTCAAATGTTTTTCAAGTTTAACACATAATTATATTTGCATTCAAGTCAAATTCAAACAAAATATTCAAGTGCTTGAATTTTAAGGGCTTTAGGGTTTTGTAATATATTACAAATTCCCCATACCTTTGTATGTATGTCTCAAGACATTTAAAATTTAAATAACATAATGCAATTTAATCATTTTATAACACAGCCTATTTTTACTTTTTTAAGATTTATGAATGTTCCAATGAAAAAGTTACATTTCGTATAGCATTTTTAAAAGTCTAATTTAAATCTTTTTAAAAAGGTACATTAAAACTTTCCGCTTGTAAATGCATTTCCAAACTTTGAACTCATTTGACTCGAACCGCACTACTCAAAATTCCAAAAACAACACTCTAATGCATATACATACAGTAATACCCCGATATGCGTCGTTAAGGGGGACCGGAGAAATGCGATGCAACTCGAATCACTTTTTTCATATATTTACACTGTTGGTTCCAGAATATATTTGATCAAAAGGTATTTTTTTACCAAAAAATTGCAAGTGTTTTAGGCCCTAATTTTGTAAATCACATCACCTAAGTGATATTAATGTGGAAAGAAAAAACAAAATTTTAAAAATTTGTTTCTGAACAGAACAAACGCACCAAAATTCAAGCGTTGATTTGCCTTCCATTATTTTGAAAATTTTGTATATAAAATTTTGTTTTTGCTTTCCACATAAATATCACTTTGGTGAAGTGATTTACAAAATTAGGGCCTTAATTATTCATATAAGAACCGAAAACAATCAGAATAAAATGAGAAATCCCCTAAAACAACATATTTTTTCCAAGAATCCTCATGATTATTTTAACAGCTTTCAGAATTTTTAGAACTTAAGTTCGAATTTTCGAACATAATATTGTTTATACTTGAGCTAGAGATTATTTCAACCGTTTTAAAATGTTTTCGAATATAACTTCGAATATTCGAACATGATATTGCATTGTCTTCAGGTATATACATAGATACATGAATGCGAAGTCGAAGTCATATTGATTCAAACCGAAAATATAAACATGCTAAATGAATTAAACGAAATTGGAAAAGCGACGCAAATCGAGTGATGTAAATCGGGGTCTTAGTGTAGTATATTCGATTCGGCATATCCGAATATTTCAGTAGTTTTTTTTTATTCCATCAATAAAACCTTTATATATGTATATAATTGTATTAAAAAAGCATAAAAGCAAAATATAAACAAATTAATATCTAAAGTTTTTCA
Organism: Calliphora vicina; assembly: GCF_958450345.1. Lineage (NCBI taxonomy): Eukaryota > Metazoa > Arthropoda > Insecta > Diptera > Calliphoridae > Calliphora > Calliphora vicina. The sequence continues at coordinate 111,468,388 of NC_088784.1, forward strand.
TAATGTTAGTGAATCAAATTGAAACAATAAACTTAAACTATTTTATTTTACAAATATACTCATTATGGTTTAAATTGCTTTAAAAACAAATTGTTTAATGTCTACTATTAAGTTTTTCTTTAAAAAAAAATTAACATTTCTCTCATTTGCGATAACTCAAAAGAAAATTAGCTTTGAACTGATAGTTCTTGATATTATTTAAATAATTTTAGAAAATTAAAACTTTATATTCATAATCAGCCCAATTATTAATAAAAATTCCCCGGGAGTTTTTCCCCTTTTCTCATTTTTCCTATTCAAATTCAATGGGAAAAAACTCCCGGGGAACAAACTGCCGCGGAATATTTTATTCATAATTGGGCTGAATAAGAATCTATTTTAGAGCTTAGATAAATACACATAGATCAGAAACTCTCCTGTCAAAGACCTAACCTTAGTTTTCAAAAAACTAAGTGGTGAATATGTAAAGTAAAAAAACTATGTGAAAACTAATAAAAACAACACTCGTACTCAATTTTCAAAAAATTTTTGATTACTCAAAATCATCACACGTACTAGTGTTGTTTTTGTGTTGACATTGTTTTTTTTTACTTGTTTTACAACTGAGTTAAGTCTTTGACAGGAGAGTTTGCGATCGCGGTAACTAGAAAAAAACTCAAACAAAATAATTACTCAAAATAATCACACACACGAGTTTTCACATAGTTATTTTCTACTAATACATTCTCACAACTTAGGTTTTTGACAACTGAGTTAGGTCTTTGACAGGAGAGTTTCCGCTCTATGTCTATTCTCTATGGTTTAACATACAAACATTTGAAAATTGTTTTAAAGTTTTGTAAAGAACGTTTCTAGTTCTTCTTTATTTAATAAAAAAAATCATATTATCGTCACAAATGGTATAATTATTTATTATGCTGTTGCTACTTTAATTTTTTTTGGAAAAAGTGCATACAAATTTTATAATAGGCATATAAACAATTTGTTGAGTATTGCAATTTGTGATTTTAGTTAATGGTGGCAAAAATAAAGCAAGAACAAAATTTGTAGAGTGCTAATCAAGCATTAAAATTAATAAAAATAAAATAAACTAAACTAAAAATAAAAAAACGCTTTTAGTAAGAAATAATATAATACTACAATAGGTATAATTACTTTCATCAGGTACATACAATTGTACGTTCAATTCACAACCTATTGTATATTGTCTGAATTGGCAATTGTTGTACAACAAATTCATATGTATATATGTTTATCGAATCTCCGATGAGATTCCAATACGTTGTAAATTGAACTAATATTTTTATATAAGGCTAAATCTTAAAACAAATAGAGAATTTCGAATTATTTTGTTTAGCTAGTATTGGACCAGGGAGCAATTTGATTTATATAGTATGTATGCCCGTAATTTCAACAACTAGATATCTAACAGTTCTTAGTTACTCTTGGTGCAATAAAAATATTTGACAATTTATTGATTTGAAATTAATGTCAAATTATTTTTTAGGTAAATTTTTCGGCTTTGTATTTCATACCGTAGATACCTATTTGTTGTTATTCGGGTAAACATTTATTTGTATGTAATTAAACTGTGTAATAATTATAAATGAAATATCTATAATAGTTTTTTGTTTGTACCTGTAAAATGATTTAAAGTTTCATTACTGCAAAAACCTCCACTGGACGTTTGAGCTCTAAATAATTCTACAGTTTTCTGAGAATCACTCAAAACATATAATGCCAAAGGTTTTTCTCTATATTGTATATATAAATTATAAAAGTATTGTTTTGTAAATTTAAATATAAAATTAATTAATTAATTATAAGTACATACAATAATAATAAAAAAGTAAATTTGCGTTAATTGATAATAAACATACAAACATATTACATAAAATGTTATGAGAAAATGAATGTACAAAATAAATTTGAATATTTAATATTTAAAAGTAAAAGAAACCCTCTGGGAACGCATGCATTATAATACATATCAGTTAATAATAGTTTGTTATACATAGAAAAGAGTTAATTAAATAAAACCAATACCTCCGCAATGCATAATTGTTTCATTACTGCAATATCCACCACTTTGGGTATTTTCTATAAACTCCTGTACGAGTTTCTGCGATTTGGAGAAAACATAAACCACTAAAGGCTTTTCCCTATTAATTTAAAAATGTACAAAAGTTTATAATAACAAACATAAATAAGTTTTTAAGACATAAACAAAATACATAACAAAGAAATACTCCAACACCTCAAAATCCCTTGATTTTTTACACATATACATATATATAGATAGATCTATGAACAATAATGCTTTACAGATATTTCACCTTCACCCAGAAGTATCGTTTTTAATATGGATTAAACTTGAATGTTTGGTTTTCTTACCGGCGTAATGCATTATGGTATCATTTAATAAAATGCCTCCTGATTGTGTACCGTGTATAAATAAATTTTGTACTTCTGGTTCCATTGTAAAAATGTACATCGCTAGTGGACTTTCTCTAATTTTTTTTTATTTTATTTTTTAGATTTTTTGTCGATAATGCATGAATTTTTTATGTAAATCGTGGGACAAGACACATGTTTGCAAATGAAAAATAAAAAATAATTATGAGTGCAAATGTTATTTTTTTTGTTGTTTTCGTTCTCCAAATTATATATTAAAATAAAATAGAAACCAAAGAGAAATACACATTGAGCGGGGGAGCTAGAAAAAACTCAAGAAAACAATACAAATTACAACACATTCTCACCACTTGGATTTTTGACAGCAAAGTTTCCGCTCTATGTGCATTTCTCTATGATATCAACAGTTTACTTAATTTTTTTTTCCAAATTGTATTATTTTGATGACTATGCTCTTATATGTTTGATAAATAATGAAAACACAATACAAAAGTACAATGAAAATGAAAAATTACAACCTCTTTAGGACACTATTCAAATACATATGTATTCAAATGAAATGTTTATCAATAAATACAAATTCACAACAAATTCATTTGAAATTACCGAAAATCGTAACAATGCATAGGAAGGAATTAATTTGAATACTTTGTAATGGTAAATTTATGAAACATTCCAAGTACTTTGCATAAGTCAATGTCTATTAAATTATGCGTTTCGTTATAAGTTTAACACCCTATGGTGTTTATTTTATTTAAGTATATTAAGCTTCTACGTTTTATTTTATAAAGACGAAATGATTGAATCATTTTAAACAACAAAAAACAAACAAAATATTCCCATGACAAATTTTAATACAAGCCTACGTTAACAATATAAATAAAAACTTTGGCTTAATTTTAAAAATTCCAAGTTTGGATAAACGTTATAATCGATAAGTTAAGTAACTTTTTTTAGTATTCACGAGTTAAAAATTGCAAGAAGATAAAAGTAGTTTTCCTCCCTTTGTGCTTTGTACGTTTAAGGCCAGTGAATTTTTAATGAATACGTTTTATTATTTGGAATAAAAATTTTTAAATGAATATTCTGAAACATTTATCTTACCTGGAATTGATGAATTTAATGGCTTCATAGGCACTCTCCACATTAATAATTGGCAAGATGGGTCCGAAAATTTCTGACTGCATAACAGGATCTTCTGGTTTTACATCAACAATCACGGTTGGTTCAATGAAACGTTCGGCAGCATTATGATTGCCACCAATAGCAATTTTACCATGTTTCATTAAAGACACCAAACGTCTGAAATGTGAAAGGGTATCATGTTAAACACATATAACATACGTCTTTTGGAATTTGTTTCTACGTACTCAAAATTAGTTTTATTTATAATACGACTGAGATCAGGACTGTCTTTAACATTATCACCATACCACTCCTTTAAAATAACTTTGGCTTCTTTGATAAATTGTTCTTGAATTTCTTTGGAACACAAAACATAATCGGGTGCGATACATGTTTGACCACAGTTTATTAACTTGCCCCACAAAACACGCTTAACAGCAGTCGTTAGTTCTACAGATTTATCAATATAGCAGGGACTTTTGCCACCCAATTCTAAAGTACAAGGAGTCAAATATTTGTTAGCAGCAGCATGTATAATCTGGCCAACACGTGTGGAGCCAGTATAGAAAATGTAATCGAAACGTTGTTTCAGCAGTTCTGATGTTTCTTCAGGGCCACCGCAGACAACAGGATAGCACTCCTGTAAAAACCAAAATGTTTCAATCAAATGCAAACAATATCACAATTTCCTCAACTCAACTTACATTGTCCAAATATTTTGGTAAAGTTTCTTGTACGAACTTGGCACAGTTGGCTGCAATTTCACTGGGTTTGATTACAACACAATTGCCAGCTGCAATGGCAGATGCCACGGGCACCAATAACAATTGCAGGGGATAATTCCAAGCGCCAATAACAAGTACAACCCCATAAGGATCATTGTAAATTTGTACATCGTCCATTAAATTGACCAATGGTTTTTCTGGATACTCCGGTTTTACCCAGTCATTTATATTGTACAAAATGTGCTTTAGGTCATTTTTCATAAACTCTGTTTCAACGACCAAACTTTCTTGTTTGGGACGACGCAGATCAGCGTCTAGAGCATTGATCATGTCATTTTCATGCTCTTCATACATTCGCAATAGGTTTTCCAACTGTTTTTTTCTACAATAAGGAAAAAAAATATTTTAGTTGTTAAATTAACTCATATAAATGTCCGTAATATATTGATAGTACTCTTCCTATAGATAATTTTATTTTATGTAAATAATCTGGGTTATTCCTGTTGGGACTGTCAATTACATTCATATGTAAGTACGTAAATTACCACAATACTATGAATCACAAATTAGTATTGATATGCAACAAATGACAGTTGTCAAACAAGTAATATCGAACAGTATGGTTGTTTTGACGTTTTACAAAAAAATTTTAATGGTGGTGGTTTGCAGATCGAGATAAAAAATAACAGTTTCTATAGGTATGATATATATTTGTCAATCTTTAAAAACTACTTTAATCATATCTGTATTATCAGTGTTATGCATTTTGAATATTCTGATATTATGTTTGACATTTTATTTATCCCTTGTTTTTTTTTTTTAAATTTAGATTGAAATAGAATATGAGATATGTATATGTATGTATATCGTCCCCTCAATAAAACAATAGTGTATAAGCATATACACCACTATTTTTTTACTTCCACAAAGTGGTTCAAAAGATCAATTGAAATATTACTTTTGTTCTAGATGTCTACTAACACAAAAATTTTAAACTCAAATATTTCAAAATGGCAAAAAAATATACACTACATATTGTTTTATTAAGGGGACGATATATAGAATATGAATGAACCAAATATAGCCATTAAAATTTTGGTATTGAAAGAATCACAAACAACTTCTTTTAACAATACATATTTTGTTTACAATTTTGAAAATATTCCACAAAGAAGTGGTCCAAGTCCAATGTTTGATGAACAAAACGCAACCACTAAATAAAATGTAGATAATATATATGTACATAAAATCTAAACAGCTTTTACATTGGCCAAATCACAGTTGATATCTATTGATTGATTTAAATTGATGCTGTTTACTTTGACAAAACAATGTAAAACTAATTTTTAGTAAAAATATTGGCTATGGTTTTTTGAAAAAATACGTACAAAACTTGTTAATAAAACGATTGCTATTAATAGGAATGTTATATAAAATAATGAATAAACCATTGCACGTTATCAATTATAAATAACGAAATACATACATTTAAAAATAATTTAAGTAGAACACAATATTCAGCTGTGCCGAATCTTACATACTCTCCACCTAAAACTAGAATTTCACAAATTACGCTAGTCTTTGAAATGATGCCCATCACACGAAAATAGACACATTCGCCCCCATTTTCTCAATATCTGGTTATCGCTTTTCGTAACGATAAAACTCCAATTAACATTTTTTTGTATGAGAAAAAAAATAACCAGAGATTGAGAAAATGGGGGTCGGAGTATGTTATTGTTGGGAGTCAAAGAAAATATATGGTCAGTTCCAGAACTATTTACAGCCTTACCTAAATAAAATTCTCGAGAGTTGTGACCTTCTGCCGACCATTGTATACCTTAATAAAAGTATCAACGTTTTACAATTTTAGTTTGTTTGTATGTTCAAATAATAAGAAAACCATAAACACGAAAAACAAAATCCAAAAAATAAATAAAAAATTAAATAACGATAGTTTAAACGCAGTGTTATTTCGGTATGCTTCATACAAGTAATATGGGCATGAGAATTTTTGACAAATAAACAACGCTCTTATTTAGTTATGGCTGTTAGATTTTCAAGTTTTAGTTAGAAACTTTGAAAATTTTGAATTGATTTTTTAAATTTGGTAATATTCATTTTTGTTTGTGAAAAACGAAGATATGATTGATAAAATATATGGAAAATACATCTTCATATTAAACCATTTTCATATTAAATAAAAATTTAATGTTAACCGGTTTTTTTGAAGACAAAAACCGAAACCGTTAAATCGGCTTTTTTAAAAGAAAATAATAAAAACTCAGTTTTTCAAAAACACATTTCTTCGGTTAAACCGGAAATCGGTTTTTTTAATTTGCCCGTTTTTTGGACACTCTAATGTAAATACTTACGAATGCGGATACTTAATGTAGATGTACATATCGCTCATTTGCTGCAACAACGTCATAATAAGATGTCTAAAATTACACGCAGGATCGCCATAGAAGCATTTTATCCTAATTTCATAATCTATTATATATTACATGCAATAACGTATTATTTTAGTTGTTAGTTTAGTTTTGTGTTCAACATCGTTAAGTTATATAGAAAAGTGTGTTTGTTTTTTTTCTTTAAAATTTAAAAAAAAAATACGGTTTAAAAACTAAAAATGCGTCTCTTGAAAAATAAATTTTTTTGAGTTATGACGACGTTGCTGCAAATAAGCGATATGATGAATATAACACTAAATATATGAACGAATTTATTTTAAACAATGTAAAATTAAACTAAAAAGTAACAATGTTGAAGAAGTATTTGGAAAAATACGAAAATCGAGATTACCTAACATTTTGGTAAATAACTTTTTTTCCACTGAAACCATTTTGCAAAATTTCACAATACGAAACTGCATTTTGTGTGGACCTAACTAAATCGACTTAATATTATGATAAATACAATTTATTCAAATTTTTGGAGCCCCAGATAACATACAAGCCTACATATGAGGAAAATCAAACATTTTGAATTTGGAAAGAAATATTTATATTTATATATTTTTAAATTTTAAAAATCGATAAATTTTTGTTTCACTTATGTACAATATATAACCATATAATTTTCCGCCAAGAAGTATAACTTAAATTTATGTTGGATTTAATCTTTAATTTAAAAACTGTATCCATTATAGACAGTAATTGTCACTAATGTCTAATCACTTGGCTGACTAAATGTATATGTTTATTGAGACTATAGAATGCCGCACATTTTGTATATTCATGAAATTTGAGTTATGTCAGTCTTTTAGTAAATGAGCGATATGCATGTAGATACGTATATTAATGCAAACAGTTTTTCAATACCTAAATTCTGCGTAAAAACAGAAATGTTAGAATAAATCGGTATAAACATTACTATCAAGTTTTTCATTTTAAAGTCATATCATAATTCTTAGTTTAGTTTAAAACAAACGTGTGAAAATTAATAAGCACTTGCAAGAAAACCATGGTTTTCAAATATGTATTAAGTTAAAGAATTACTTCCGATTTTGTTAGGTACAAAGAAAGAACAAATCAACTACTAACGATTACAATTTTAAAGCAAAATATGGAATGAAGAATTAAGGAAAACAATGATTTGACTAATGAAACATCCACCACAGAATTATTTAAAGAATTTTAAGAAGAAAAAAAATAATAAAACAAAACGGTTAACTAAACAAAACTAGCGGCAAACGTTACTTGTTTGTTAACTAAACAACCAACCAACCAGCCAACCAACCCATCAGTTAACTAACTACTAAGCGACCAGCCATATGGATGAGCAAGGTCAATGCCAAAACAAAATGTATACAAAGCAAAAAAAAAATACACAAAATATACTTTAATAAATACACACATTCATACACAAATAAATTCAATCAATTAACATATTTTGCGAGTGTTTAACAATTTCGAATACATACATCGGCGTTGTTTAATAATTAAATCATGTGTAAGGAATTCTAATTCAGAATATAACTCAGTTTTGGCAAGATATTTTTCCCATTTTGTATGTATTTTTCGTTAAAACAAAAAGAAAACGTAATGTTTGTTTTAATGATCGATCACAACAACTCTATTTATATTTAGAAATGGAAAGCACAATTTAACCATATAATTTAGAATATTATTGATGAAAGTAATAACTTTCATCTTTAATTTAAATGGTAAATATGTACGTACATTTGCGAAATATTTTATTGGCATTTTTAGTTACTTGAAATGCATATTTATATACATAGATGTTGTTCGTACATACATATGTATGTACTATATACAAAAGATAAATATTTAAATTATTTAGCAACAAAAATAAAATGATTCACTTCTTTTTCTCTTCATCGTTTACCAACTTTAAAAATTTAATTGCAAACCTTGATTAGAATACTTCCGTTTCAGAACCAAATGTGCTCGTTTGTAAATCTGAACACAAAAAACCCATCAAACAAATAAAATGTTAAACTAGCACCCTACTTCAGTTTCAAGTCATAAGTTCATACGCAAATGTATAAGTTTAGAGTTTTCAAAAAAACCAAAGAAAAATAAAAACTGCGTTTATGGTTTTGAAAAATTGAAAACCGGTCAGTTTCGGTTTTGGACATACTCGTATTATTATATCGAAACATGAAGCATTTGTTAATATGGAAAAATGCTACAAAAACGTTGCTCATATTATGAAAACATGTAAAGGATGGAATTGGTAACATTTAAAACTCAATTAGAAGTTTTATGGTGAGATCAATATTTTTCAATGAATTGGTAAACAATTTTATTGGTAGGTTTCCAAATATGGATTAGTAGTTTCCATGCTTCCCATACGAAATAGAACATCTAGTTCGTTCACATTAAGACTACTAGGTTCACATACATCATGTTTACTTGCACAGGACTTGAATATCGATGGCTTAATATAAAAAGGCCCTAACTCGTGTTTTTTTAAGTCGAGATTTTTTGACTAATTATGATATATGATCGGACCATTTATCAAAATAAACGAAAATCTGGACTTACAAAAAAAACACATGTTAGGGCCTTTTTATATTAAGCCATCGATATACACATAGAGACTTGCACAAGTGGTGATTTCGACACGGAAGACAAATATCCCCCAGACCAGCCAAAAAAGTTTGAAGACCAAGAATTGGAGGCATTGCTCCATGAAGATTGTTTGCAAACTCAACAAGAGCTTACAAAATCATTGAGAGCTACTCAATCATCATTTTCAAAATGTTTGCAAGCAGCTGAATTCATTCAAAAGCAGATAAATTGGATACGAATTGAAGCTGAGAGACCTTGAAAGACGATTTTGTATGTCTAAAATGCTAATTGAACACTATAAAAGAAAATCATTTTTGCACCGAATCATTAATTGTGATGAAAAGTGGATCCATTACAATAAGCCGAAGGCCAAGATATCGCATGTAAAGCCCGGACAAACAGCCAAATATCCATGACGCTATGGTAATTCCTGTATTTGGTGGGAGCAAAAGGATCCTGTTCTTCACAGAAAACCTGTACCGATCGCAACTGATTCGTCTGAAGCGAGTATTGGCCAATAAGCTCCCAAAAAATGCAGCCAGACATAAAACCGTAATACTTCATCATGTTGCAATGAATATAATATAATTGTAAATTAGTACAAAATTTATCTTTAATTAAATCGTAAAAATTAGGGAAATGGGCCATTTGGAAACCTAAAAATCGTCAAATCTGGTAATCGTGAATACAAGTATTCATCCATTAAATTAAATTGTTACATCGATTTGCCTTTGGAGAACTTAAGCTCACGGAATTATGAATATTTTGTCCCAGTTATTTGTCTTAAAACATGAAATGTATTCAGAAAATATTTATTTTCACAAGTACATACATAGTAGTGAACAATTAGAATCATCAGGATCTTAAATATTTTTATTCAATGTTAGATCTCCTTTTTATACCCTTCACCTTCGTGAGAAGGGTATATATGAGTTTGTCATTTGTAATTTCCAAAATATGTATAATTTTCCGAACTTATAAAGTATATATATTCTGGATCCTTATAGATAGCGGAGTCGATTATGCCATGTCCGTCTGTCTGTCTATTGAAATCAACTTTTCGAAGCCTCCAAATAACATACATAAAAGATTCATACATCAACATCTCCGGAATTCTTCCGGCTCGGTTTTAAAAATCGAGAAAATCGGTCTACAAAAAACCAGGATAACCTCAATTTTTGACCTATATCTGGATTACTAAATCATTAATACGACGTATATAATCTAATTTGAAATTAGTTCTTAAAGACAGTTATTCTTCGGTCAAAAGTATTAGTATAGTATTTGGCACAAAACGCTTTTTTGTGATAACTATTAGTTAACACATAACCAGTCTTCGTGTTAATGGTGGTTAGTGTTACCCTTAACTTTTAACGGTTATGAAAGTAGCCTAAGTCTAGAAATCAAAATGTTTGTGTTGAAAGAATATTTCTGTTTCTCAAAAAAAAATAATTTTTTGCGAATAGTATTGGATTTGCAGTTGGTTTCAAAGTGGTATAAGTCAGCTAATTAATACCTTGGGTCACAGATTTAAAGTGAATAAAAACAAATAAAAATATTTGCCCAATTCACAATCCTGTGCAAATGGTCTTACATCATTGTATATGCATTGCATTTTTATTCACCATTGTATAAATTTGCAATGCAAATGCACCACAAGATTGAGAATACCGTTATTATTTTGTCACAACTTCTATACAAATTTTCTATCTTGACTTTAGTAGTATTGTCAAAAAATATTTGTTAAATAACGTTTTATTTTTGCCATGAAATTCAAACATTTAATAGATAAAGATAAACTTTAAAAGTAAAAGATCATTATCGCCAGTTATGAATATAATTAATTAGAAAGAAAAAACCTTTTTTTTTGCATATTCGTCTGTCTGTTAATTAACAATTTTAATTGCTCTATTATACAAAGCATTAATTATAAAAAAAACGTCTTTTGAAGGTGCATATATCCAAGTATTAAGTATATGTATAGGTACTTATTAAAACAAATAAAACAGAATAGTATATTTTAAAATTAAGTGATGTATTTAATAAAAATACAGGTTGTTATTTATATTAAGTATAATATAATTGAAAATCACGTAAATAGTCGTATGCAATATTGTGCACTTTAACTTTAACATTCATAAAACAGTTTAAAAGTGGCTACAAACAAACATTATGTAGGTATTTATAAAAAATATTCCAAAGTCTGTTTGGTTTTACAATACGTTGTTAAGCTGAATAAATTGACAATTAAAAAACGGCTATAAAAAATGTTGGTCAAGTACAATCCTTTAAAATTGCAATGAAAATATGGCTTTTAATTGCCTTTATGTAAGTTAATATTTTTCTCACCAAAACAAAAAAAAAATAATTAAATTTACTTGGGAAAAATAGTGGTTTTTATTACTTATTGTTTAGAGTATTATTGTTATTATAAATATAATATTAAACCAAACATACTACAATATTTTCTGCAGATGTGTTGAAATTAAAACAAATATATTATCCTCATTTGTCAACATAAAATTACGTTGCACAATAATAGCTATTCTGATTGAACGATTGGTTTTAGTACTATTCTCACCAAAATTGGCCCATAATCGGATTTCGGTATTTCTCCTCTGCGTATCTCGAATAGATCCTTCGCTTAGTAAAGCTTTTTTTTTACATAATCCATAATTTCTGAGTTGAGGGATTCTTTAAAAGAGAGTAACATATTTTAACCCTCTAATGCTTAAGGCTCAAGGCACTCATCGCAAAATGTCAATAAATGCAAATATAATTTATATTTCATTTCAAAAACTGTGGAAGCTTTTTAAAATAATTTAAGTGCGTTTTTTAGCAACTGTTACATGAGTTTTTGAAATGTAAAATCAGTTATATTTTCATTTATTGGCATTTTTGCGATGAGTACCTTGGGTATGCTAAGGCATTAGAGGGTTAACAAAGACTTTGTACGACAGTATTGGTAAAATTCTCTCTTATTAAGAGAAGTCGCTTTTCGATATGTAGAAAGAGAAGTAAAACCTGATATAGATGTTAAAAACTAAGCAATTTTAGCTTTTTTATTAAACCAGATAATGAACAATTAACAAATAAATTAGTTTTGTACGTTTTTACAATTTTCAAGTGTAAGTTTTTATAATCAACAGAAATTTTTACCAAATATTTTTAGAATTTTTTTTGCGTTGGTTTTATGTATGTACTCGTATGTAAATATATGTATATCAAAATATACCATTGAGAAGAAGAGGGTTTTTACTAATAAATCATTCTTCAACAAAAAACAATAACAGATTTTTACCAAAAAACCGATTCGATCTTTCATATTCCTTTTATATATGTATCTATGGTGGAGGGTATATAAGGTTCGACATATCCACACATATTTGTAGTTTTACAGTTATACATATATAAAAAACAAGTAGGAATGTATAGTCGGTCAAGCCATATAAACAGTTTTCTTTCAAAATTTATATGGGACCGATCGCCATAAAACTGGTGGCATGTGTGCTGTATATGTTTTAGGGTGATCGGCCCGGTTTCGGTTTTTTTGAAAAGCTCACATTTCGAATATCGAAGGAACCGGGTTTTTCTGTGTGTTTTTATGAGTTTTTTTTTTTAATAAAAACATTAAAAAATATTCAAAATCCAAAAAAAATTTTAAAACAAATACACCAACTATTTTAGAAGACTTTTATATTTAGACAAATGTCACAAGCGATCTGGAAAGCTTGAAAACTTACTCAATGCATTGTCCTACAGGTAAACTGAGTGAAAGATCATTTTCAATGTCTAGCTCCAAAGCATTTAAACTGTGTTTCATTCTTAAGAGATTATTTTAACCTTCAAATTTACTGACGTTAATGATCTTCGGGTCAAATTTGACACAAATAAAAAAGATATATATTTTGTTTGCCAATTTTTTTTTGTTGTTGACATTAAATAAAAATCATAAAATATCATTTTAGAAAAAAAATTATTTTAATTTTAAAATGGGTAAATTTTGACCCGAATACCTGATGAAGGATAAGAAAAACATAGCTTTGGTATTTACCCGGGGAATACAAGTTTTCATAAATAAAATTCATAAAATATCAAAAATATCAACCAATCAATTTTAATTTCAAATTTGATCCGAAGACCTTGTGATGATTAAAAGAAGTAATCAAAATTAGAATTAAAAAGTATATAAGCGTTTTAAAAAGGCTTATTTTTGGTTATTAGAATTTTTGCTAAGTTTTTCCATGAACTGTTTTTGTTTAAATAACTATTATTTTAATAAACAAAATTAGTTTTCTTCTTATTTCTAGGCTTTTTAATATTATGCCAAAAAACCCGGTTAACCGGTTATTATTAAAAAACCGAAACCGGTTTATATTCAATTATATGGAACATTGTGGACCGATCGGTATTGAGTGTTTAGCTTATAGAAAACGTATTTGTGCGAAATTAGGTTTGGATATCTTTATAATTAGGATATTTATTTATATAATGGACTGATTCGAACCTAATTCAAATTAATAGATTCAGAAAGTGATCCTGAGCAGATTGGTATGATTTAGGGTGGGTGTTAGAACAATATTTTTCACGTTACAAACATCAGCACTAATCGAATATACCAACCCCACAGTAGTAGGTGTAGGGTTAATAATCATATCACTAGTAAATGTGATTTGTCACTTGCTGTTTAGACGATATTATCTTCATTAATTGTTATGTACATTACATCGGAATTTAAGTATGTACATACGTACACATGTATGTATGTAGATATCTAAGTACTAATTGGAAAAATGAACTTATTTTATGAATATTTTAAAACTAAGAATAATTCAATGACTACTGTTCATAATAATACATTTATGTTTGTGTATGTAGATATTTATTAATATTTGAACTCAAATACTGAGTTGAGTTTGAAATACTTCAACATGTTTGGCATTCACCAAAACGAAAAGCGAAAAAGCCTTCTAATAAACCTGTTGTAACGAACATGAATTGGACAAATTATTTTCTTAATATTTTGCACTTTTGTTTCGAATATTCTATTCATAAATATTTAAAAAAAAAAAATGAAAAAAAATTATTCAAAACTTAATCATAAATATTTATGTATAAATAAGTAGCTTCCTTTTCGTTTCTTTGTCCGCTTGTGTAGTTTTGTAAGTTGATTCTCTTAAAGTTAGTTACTGTTGTTGTTGTTATGGTTGCTGTACTGTGTATTTTGTTTGTTCACTTACCTAAAGCTGACATCTCTTGTTTTTCCACTGGCAAAAGCTGTGCGGCATCTTTGCAATATCTAGTTGTTGTTTTTTTTTATTTTTTATTTTATTGTTATTGTAGTTGAAGCAATTGGTAGCGGTTTCAATGGACAAGTAGTTGTTGTGTGGTAAATTGTTGTTTCGTGTTATGAAAGAAAAGAAAAACAGGAAAAATACGAAAAAAAAATTAATTTCATCACTTTTCATTTTTGTAAACTGTATGTACGTAGTTTTATGTACAAATAACAAGTAAATATATAAATTTACTTATAAGTACATACATATCTACTTACATACATATTAATGTACTTACATCGTCGTAGCTTGTCATATTTTCTCCTTGGTAAGTATCTGCAAGTTTTAAAATAAAGAATGTTTTGTTATGCTTATTTTCTTTATTTGCGCTTATTAGATAGTTTTATAGTTATTATTTTTAGTTTTAATTTGAGTTTTTTTTTGTAGTTTCTTTGTGTATAATTGCGTAAAAATCACTTTCATTCAATTGATTATTCCCACAAGCTCCTCTCTCTATATGCATAAATAATATAGAGTGGAATTTTTTATTAGCAAGTTTTATTTCTATGGACCGAAAAATTCATATAAAATTTATTCACAATTTTGCATCTGTCTGCATTTGTTAGCAAGCGCAAGTAAGTAGTAAGTAAGTAGCTGCAGTAATTTACTTTTATTTTTATAATTGAACTAATACTGTTTTTTTATTAAAAGCTTTTTACAATTTTATTGAATATATGTATGTATCACACACGCAATCACTCACTAGCAGCTCCGGTCCAAAAGTTAATCTTTGCTTGAATGATACAACACGGAACACTTTTTCCATTTATTTTATACCATATAGATTAAAAGCAAAGCGAAATACGAGATAAAACGAAATAAATCAACAAAACAAACCCCAAAAAAAGTATATGAAATTTTAATTAACTAAACAACACAATCTCTCTATAAAAGCCCGTCCGTTTCCCTACGAATACGTTAAATTTAGACGAACGTTAAAAATCAACTGAAATTCATCGCTACCGAATGCGGCACACACAAGGTGAATTTATACAAGGTGTGCTCTGTCAAACAGCTGTTTATTGTTGTGAACACTTAACTGTCAAATTGTTTCATATAGTGTTGCCAGAGACTTCTTTCTATTCTGAAATATATTTTCTAAACAAACAAATGTTTGTTTCAATTGTCAAATCTATAGGTACTAAATAAATATAAATTTTCACTGAAGTTACGGTTATTTTTTATTGAAATGAATGCCTTAAAAAATAGTTACTTGGATATTTAATTTTGTTTTTTTTTAATTTTTGGTTTAATTAATCTCAACATTTATTTTTTGATATTAGTCATTTATTTTTTACTTTATTGTTATTTTAAATTTCTTCTTTTTAAATTGAATTGTAATAACTTTTTGTTGTCAATATTTATTTTTGTTTTTCATACATATGTATTTTATTTTGTCTTTAAGATCGATTTACCGTTTTCTCTCTAAACATATGTATTGTTACGAAATTGTATTTGAATTCAAATATAACGGTTTCTAAACCTTTCTATTTCTGATTGTGGATAATGTTGTTTATCGGCCGATTAAAAGCACTTAACATAACTGTAGACATTATTAACGTATCTGTGGATATTATTAACATACATAGTAGATGTGGAACATACAATATTGAATAAAAGGTTTGAATTGATCATTGTTGAAATAGAGCAAGATGCATCGATAGATGGAGCTTTTTTCATACAACTTTTGAAACATATAAAAATTACATGAAACAAAACCGGTTTTTCCGTTTTTCGAAACTCAATCTAGTTTGAATTTTATTTTAATTTGTCGAACCTTATATTCACCCGATGCATCGGGGCACAGCATATCGCGATGTGATGTTAGTAGAGTTTTTCTTTTCCCGCACTTTTTCATTTCCCGCCTAGAACAAATTATTCAATTATACGAATGTAGACTTCGTTAAAAATCGAAAAAAGTCTTTGGTTTTAAAATGTAATTTAATATAAAGAGATGAACTGACTCGATTTCTAATTTTGGTTATATACAAACCTGTTACCATTTGTAATTTGTATCGTAATGGCTTCAATTTCCCTTAGAAGGTAGAACCATCGTTAGATTCCAATTAATTCTGTCAATTCGCAAAAAATAAATATAAGCAATGTTTTGCTTATTAAATCAAAAATTAAGTAAAAATGTTAATGTTCAATTCCACGGAAGGTGGTTTTAATCCAAATATTTTAGTTTTACTCTTTTTGAAAAATCAAAATACTAATAATTCTACTTTCGAACGAAATAGACAAAGGAGCAAAGGATATTGTGTTTTGAACATATGTTGCTATATGATCTATATCAGATTGGGAAGAAAATAATTGAACTTCGAAAAACGAAGAAACGTTATAAAGTATTTATTTAAAATGTATGTATAAACCAAAAATGTAAAAAAATTAAATTTTTTACAAAAAATTACAAAATTTAGAATATTTTTGGATTTACACGATTATTTCAGATATGGCATTGAAAGCGCCTTTCATAGACATTTCACGTGATAAACAAATAATTTTTTATCATTTGATCCAGCTCACCAAATACTGAACCCAAGACAAACATATTGAGAAACGGTTTAAACATTTGTATTTGTTTATGTACATTTGTATACCTTTTGATGAATTTAAAAAACATGTCCATACTTCCCTAATATAAATGTATATTTTTAGTTTTATATTTTAAATTCATCTGCTCAAAATTGTTCTAAAACAAATTTAAAAATAATTTACGGTTTTCGGTTTAAGTCTTAAAAAACCTCGGTTTCGTTTAAAACAGAACACAAAACTATAGTCTGCATAAATCTAGATTCTAGAAGTATTTGAAATTTTAAGATATTGCACGGAAAATCTACTACTATTAGTAAATCGGAAAATAAAGAAAATTTAACATAATTTTTCAATAAATCTATAATTTCTCAGTCTAGGAGAAAATATTCCAAAATGGCATCATTGATCTACGTTAATATTTAAGAGTTTTTTTTTTACATTTTTGTTGTAGAACTGAATTCATTTATAAAAAGTCGCACCAATTGAATAAAATATTTATTCGTCAGCTGTTTTGTGATGTTTGTTTTGTTCAAAAAGCAAATGAAACAAATAAAAGCTAATGTAAAGAAAATAATTAAACAAAAAACTAGAGTTGTATCAAGACAAATATGTATATGCTAAAATATATAAAAAATAATTAGCTGCGTTAACGACACCACCGTTAACGCAGCTAATTATTTTTGCTTCGTTTGTTTAGATATTTCAACTGTCAAATTCACTTGTGCTTGTTGTTACAAAAAACACAACGAACCCAACAGCAACAAAAGGCAGTCATTGTATGTCACAGGATCTCCAATACTTCCTTACAAGTCATGTTATCTGTAAAATCAGTGTACTGATGATTTGGAGACACTCAATAGGAAGTTAGTGCACAGTGAGTTCTTTCACTAGTTCTTAATATCCGATAGTATCGCCATTGAATTTGATCACCAAAATTATTATTTTCCAAGCTAAAAGATTGAAAAACTTTTCCTGGTCATCAACAATAATATAGGGCAATTCCAAATTTAACCGACTCATATGCATTGTTCTGGAACGAATAATTTTTCAGGATGGTGATAAATCTGAATCTTCTAACTATAGACTTTAAGAAAATGAAATTTGTGAATACATGGTGTTAAAGTCGACCACCTCTGTTTTGGAAAACTTATTACAGCTTGTAACTTGTACAAATATGGACAGATTGCAATGATTGAAATGAACTTTGTTGTAAAGCTAGTGTGAAGGTAATGAAATTCCTGTTTATTTCACTAAGTTATCACTTTTATATTTTAAAAGATAATTGGTTAAATTTTGAAATTTTTGTTTTTAAAATTGACTTTATTTTGTTCATTGCAAATATCTAATGTTTGTCCAAATATTTTTCTAATCTCTAATAAATACCAAAATATCACGTTTTATTGGCAATATCTCAATTCGCCTAGTCGTAAAAAATAATCAAAGTCGAAATTTTTAAATGATTTTGGAAAATGGCAAAATTTTGACAAAAAGGAAGTTTAATTGTTTGTAATATTCCTCAAAGATTTAAACAAAAATAATTACAATCACTCTTATCGTGGTTGGCGTAAAAATTTTACGCCGACGACAGTTTCGTACTATATTAAAGATAAAATGCAAGCTGTTTCTTTAATCTAGTACGTAAAACGATTACGCCTACCACGATAAGGGTGAATATTCTTACATATTTGAACTGGCTGCAAAAATGACTAATAAGAAATTTTTAAATGGATATTGACATGTACCCTCTCTTTACGAATAATTCATAAAAAATACATATCATTCTGCCACAAGGACCGATGTTCGGATTTTCAAATTCCTATTTTTGAATACAAATTCCAGAGCCTGACAAGCCAGTACTAGACTATCAGTTAAACTAAGCAGTTAAACTTTAATATTTCAGTCATATCAAAAGTATTATAATACACAGTAGCATTTACAAGCGATTTATAAATGTATTCTGAACCTTGGACACTTAAAATATCATTATTATTATTATTATAATTTATATCAAAGTTCATTCATACATATACATAAGTATTTAGTATATTACTTTTTTCATACATTGTACAAACCAGTTTAAATATTTAAATAATAATTAATGAAATTGCATAGTAGGTATAATTAGATACAATATTTTTGAAATTAAACTGGTAATATTAAGACAATTAAAAATCGTTTTTTTCCAGTACATAGTTGCTTTTACTGACGCCTTTTACTTATACACAGTATACAAATTATTATTTTATTTTATTCTTCTGCAACAATTTAATTTTATATATTTATTTGTATGTACATACATACATATGTACGAGTATACTATTGTTTTTATTCAATATATATTTCACCATTTATAATTGTATAGACATTTTAATTTATATATGTAGATATGTACATATACATATATTCTGCTTTTATAATTGCAATTTCAAATAATTTTTCACCAAAATAAAAATATTTCTTCATTAATGTTTGTTTTTTTTATACAAAATAAATTAAATAATTGAAAGCTAACCTGGTAAGAACGAAGTTTAAAATTAAACTAAATGTGCATGTTCAAATATAAAATAAAAGTTCTCAAAAAATATTAATAAATAAATGAATAAATCGTGAAAGTATTGTTATCAGTAAGAAGCAATACATTCATTCATATGTACGTGTATGTACTAGGGTATCCATTCGAATAATATTCGTTCAAATAATCGAACAATTTCTTAGGAATAATTATTCGAATAATTTGAAAATTAAAATTTTCACATAAAGAATAATTCGAATAATTTTATGCAGAATAATTGAATAAAAAAATAAAAATAATAAGCCTAACTACAGTCGATTTTAAGTCCATAAAGTTGACTATCAGCCTAACTACAAAAGCCTAAATCGATTTTAAGTCTATAAAGTTTACTATTATATTAAATTTCGTATCATAAAACAAATTTCAAATATAACACTATGCAACAAATTTCGGGTTATCGCGGCCGGCCTCAACAACTCCAAAGGGAAATGAAAGTTCACCATTAACTTAACAAAACTTCCAAAGGGTTTTAAAAACTTAGCTCGAATTTAATTTTTATGGCCTCTTGAAGTTGGGCCATTTTTGATAACTTTTTACACTATGAATGAAAAAACGTATAAATACGTACTTATTGTTGCATTGAATCCAATGTGGAAAAATATATTTTTTCCTTTATTTCAACAAATGGTGGGCGGTATAGGCGTGGTCAAATATAAATAAATTATCAATTTTGGATTAAAATGCACTACATGTCATTCATTGTCTATTTTTAGAAAAATTTAAAACAATTCTATATCAAATGAATCTGAAATTCTATTGAATACTACAATTTATTTTCAGAATGTGATCTGAATATTTACTGGAACCAATATAAATATTTTAAACTATACGGTTCGAAGTCTTTTTGATTTTGATGGAAGCTGTAAATTCTGGGTAACGTCACTCTCATCTTTCGAGGCCGAATCCATTTCTGCATCACTCTCTAAATTATTTCCATTATCATCTTCATTTGTTTCTTCACGGTCTATAAATAAGTTTTTACTCCACCAACAAATTTCCGCTAGAACGGAGTCTGTCGAGCTTTTCCCTCGGTATCTGTAATTTAATTAGGCTCATTCGCCAAAATATGGCCAAAAAATTAGTTTTTCTCGAAAATCGGAAAATTTATATCGCAGGTACGGAAAATCTATAGGAGGTATTGACATATTTTTTCACATTTTTATTCCCTATTATGTTGTCAATAAATCCCCATGTGATGATCAAAAAATTCTAAAATTTGATTAACAAAATTTTTAAAAATTTGAAATTGGAGTTTAGAAACTGCAGTTAAAAAAATTATTTTTTTTTGGTTATACCTGCGAATAGGTTAACTGTATCCTATGAAGATAAAAACTCATATACAAGTAAATATGGATATATTTTAAGTATGAATAAACTTTTGTTTTAATATTTCTCAAAACATGTTAATTTTATTCCTACATTTCTTGTTCTAGTGGCCTGATACACGTTAATGTCCTGGCGATTTTTTAATAACATTAACATTTTTTAACCAATTTTTGTATTTTATATCTGTATAGAACGACAATTACGTACACATTTCGTTTTTTTTTAAATTAAATTGCAAAAGTAATTATTTAATAGCAAAAATTTAAAAAAAAAAACTTTGTAAATGCACAAAACTAAATCGAAAGTCGGCACGGGTTGCCCTTAAAGCTTTTGGTACCGTTTCAACATTACAAAAAATTTAATTCTAAGGGACACTCTAACATACGTATTATTCTTTTTAAATGTAAAATAAAAAAACAATTCTTTATCTCATCAGATTTAAGTTATCAGACTAAAAGTCACTTGGAGGGAAACAGAGTTCAATAAATTGTTAAACAAATGTTTTAAGAAAATGTTCCATAAATTGACTACAACAAATAAATTGTTTATTTCTATGGAAATAAGTTCATAAATATGTATGTATGTACAAATGTACATGTATAATAGATGCATATTTAGTATTTATATATTTATCTGGAATTCATATGTATTTATCATTTATTTATGAAAAAGTTTTTGAAAATTTCACAAGAAAACAGCTGTAGTTCTAATTATTTGCATATGTACTTGTTCCAGGACAAGTAATGATGATTTTCCAAAAAGTTTTATATGTTGTATATGAAAATTAACCATGATTAGCATTTATTTTTTTATGATAAAGAGTTTTAAAAATAAAATATCGATAAGATACTCACATATTTAGCTTATAAATTTCTACATACATAGATTTTAAAGGTTTGAAAGAATTAATTCTTAATTTATTTTTTTAAAGCAAATTACATATTGCTTTCCATAATTCCATTAAAACATTCACCTCGAATTAATTAATTGTATTAATTCCTTAGTTCTCCAAACGTATTTTCGTATATTCAAATTCATTACAAAACCACTATTCAAATCTATCACAAATAGGCTTAGATAAATTTTTTTCAATTCATTTTGTAAATTATTAAAAGTTAAAAATAAATTAAATGAAGAACAAATATTTTTGAAATTCAAAGATGAGTGAATTCTATTTAAATAAAAGCCTTTGAGTGAAGCTAAATAATTTGATTTTTGGACTAAATATATGTATGGCTGACGTTTTTTAATTCCGAATTAACATTTTACTCAATTAGGCTCAAATTGAATTAATTAATTAATTCGAAGCTCTGTTACGAGTAGATACATATTATAATTCCAACAAACACAAAAATATTTAATCCGTTCAAAAATGTTTACAACCCTCACCATAAGTGGTAAGTGTACATGTACTTGGTATGTATGTATGTATATCGTTAGCTTAGTGAGCAAATGTACTAAGTCCACTTTTTATGAAAATTGAGATTTTAATTAAAAACAAAAGTTACAATATGTAAAAATACACTGACAGATTGCTTAGAAAATATTATTTCTTTTTTCACATTGTTATAAAGTGATATGCAAATGTGTTAAGTAAATTTTTTGGTATGCAAACCAGCTAAGTCCATTTTTACTGTAAAAATTCCAAAAAAGTTAAAAGAAAATATTAAGGGCCATTATATCAACCTGCCTTTATGTTCGAAATAGTAAAAGTTAACTTTAAGGATACCTTTTTCTATTACTTAAAGTTAGTTACCTTTTACTATTACGAACATAAAGGCAAGTTGTAATAATGGCCCTAAATATATTTAAATGAAAAGTTTCATGAAATTGAATCGTGTTTTTATTTTTACTGTGTTGTGATGGTAAACGATTTTTGTAAATTCCGTATATTCAATATAGAGTTGTATTTTTGTTTTTCCAATGTTGCCGTGGCACTAGAGTTACTAATAGGGAAAAATTTCAAGGGCATATTATTTTTAGAAAAAACGCGGAAATTTCGGGAAAATATTAATAATTTTTGGCTTAATTTAGGATTAAAAATTCCGCTGGAATGAACAGATTTATTTTAATATTTAATGGAACTGGAAAAATTCCTTGAAATTACTATTTGGCAAGAGTCCTAATTTCTGTCTGGATTATTGAATAAACCAGGGTTTAAAATTAGTTAAACGTTTTTTACATTTGACTACCGACTGCGCAATAAATATGAATCGTTTTCATATTAATGTGCACAAATACTGAAAATATACAAACTATAAACCAATGCCATATATGCACAAGCTTCATGGTAGAAATATTTGTCGCAGTTTTTCCAAAAATATTTTGCCTTACAAAATATTTTACGTTGCAGCTAGAAGACAAAATGAAAATTTTGCATTTTTAAATCTTTTGCTGCCTAAATATATGTATATTTTTGGTTAGCAAAAACAAATGAAATTGCTTGTGTATAATATACAAAAAAATTACTACAAAAACATCATACATGCAAACAAATTGCAGCGTGAAAACCATAAACTGCAAACGATATGCGCAGTGAAAAATTCAAACAATGAAAATATGGAAGATGCTAAAAGTAGACTGCCAAACCATACGAAGTTGAAAAATGTAAAATACGAAATTGTGCAAAGTTAAAAATGTTTAAAGCGAAAATGTTTATTTTTAAAATATTTCCGCCGCATATATGGTTTTGTTTTGCCGCATATAGTCATTGAGTAGAAAAATGTGAAAAAAACTATGAAGTTGATTTGGGTGTACAAAATAAAAATTGTATTGAAATGTGTGTTAATAAAGAATTTTAGTGCAATAAAATAGAAGTTTTATTTTTTGAGGTATGTAATTGTATGTATTGTGAAAGATAAATTAAATTAAATAAGATTCTGGACAAAGGATAGCTATTGAATTTTTTGATTGATTGGCTTTTTTAATACGAATTCAAATGTATTCATGCTGGTGGTAATAGGAGTCCAGAAAAATTAGTAAGAAAAAAAATAATTTTGTATGTAAAGCGGTTAAAAAAGGATATATAATGCAACAACAAAATGTGACAACAACAGCCAAATACCATAAATAACAGGATCATTCATTTTATGAATAAAATCTATCATAATAAAGTGTTGTACATTCAAATGTTTCCTTTCGTAAAATTTGCAACAGGAGAACAAACAAAAAAATAAGCAGCATAGAAAATAATTGTGGAAGAACAATTTTATGTGTAAGATATAATGCAAAAAAGGCACAGGTATAATTACAACAGTAGCAAAAGGAAATTAACTGCAACAACATCAACTTATACACACAAGTAGGTAATTATGATATAAAATTGCTGGATGTGTGTACATACAACAACAATTTATGCAAAAATCATAAACAAATACATAAATAGGTTCAGTCGTGATCGTGAGTGATTTTGTAGCAGGAGAAAAAAGGATTATATCTTACACATAAAATTGTTCTTCCACAATTATTTTCTATGCTGCTTATTTTTTTGTTTGTTCTCCTGTTGCAAATTTTACGAAAGGAAACATTTGAATGTACAACACTTTATTATGATAGATTTTATTCATAAAATGAATGATCCTGTTATTTATGGTATTTGGCTGTTGTTGTCACATTTTGTTGTTGCATTATATATCCTTTTTTAACCGCTTTACATACAAAATTATTTTTTTTCTTACTAATTTTTCTGGACTCCTATTACCACCAGCATGAATACATTTGAATTCGTATTAAAAAAGCCAATCAATCAAAAAATTCAATAGCTATCCTTTGTCCAGAATCTTATTTAATTTAATTTATCTTTCACAATACATACAATTACATACCTCAAAAAATAAAACTTCTATTTTATTGCACTAAAATTCTTTATTAACACACATTTCAATACAATTTTTATTTTGTACACCCAAATCAACTTCATAGTTTTTTTCACATTTTTCTACTCAATGACTATATGCGGCAAAACAAAACCATATATGCGGCGGAAATATTTTAAAAATAAACATTTTCGCTTTAAACATTTTTAACTTTGCACAATTTCGTATTTTACATTTTTCAACTTCGTATGGTTTGGCAGTCTACTTTTAGCATCTTCCATATTTTCATTGTTTGAATTTTTCACTGCGCATATCGTTTGCAGTTTATGGTTTTCACGCTGCAATTTGTTTGCATGTATGATGTTTTTGTAGTAATTTTTTTGTATATTTTATACACAAGCAATTTCATTTGTTTTTGCTAACCAAAAATATACATATATTTAGGCAGCAAAAGATTTAAAAATGCAAAATTTTCATTTTGTCTTCTAGCTCCAACGTAAAATATTTTGTAAGGCAAAATATTTTTGGAAAAACTGCGACAAATATTTCTACCATGAAGCTTGTGCATATATGGAATTGGAAAATAGTATTTATATTTTTAGTATGTATACAATGAAATATTATCTTGTTAAATATTTGTTGCAGTTTTCATGTAAAATTATGAATTTTTTTGCAATTTTTTGACTAATATAGTAGTAATTTTAAACTCTGGAATAAACAATTGAATTGTGCTGAATTTGATATAGCACCATTGGTATGATATTTACATATGTCCGTTAAAGCGTGGGTCTTGTATCGGAACTGTGCACCGATCACTATAGTACTTGGTAGTGAATTTTTTTTATTTATTTTGAACATTGGCCATAACCGGTTATAAATTTCTACTTAAAAATGTTTATTATCATAAAACAGAGATTTAAGGTAGTTAAAGAGATTTTCAGAAGTAGGCCCATAACATAAGGTCAATTATAGGTCGATCATTACAAAATCTACATCTAAGTGTCTACAGGACAACAGTAAACAACCTTATGTATAATTAAAAATTAAATCCGAACAACCCGTGCTTAACTTTTTTTGTACTCTCGTTATTCCGAGTTTATTATTTGTTATGAAGTAAGGCAGTAAGTTATTTTAGGGAGTAAGCCTTACATGGAACCTATTGTCAAATTTAAAACGATTCACAATAAATTTGAAATGTGATTTAGTCTTATAAATAACGCAATCGATTTTTACGAATTCCCGGATTTTGATATAAATGACGAAATATTCATTATTAAAAGAAAAAAAAAAAATCAAAAATATTTCACTTTTTGTTATTAAAAAAATTATGTTTCGATTAAAATCGAAAATCTGGATCGTTTAATATTTTATGGAAAAGGAGAATAATTTTCGATATCATTTTTAATATTGCAATAAAAATAAGAATCGAAATAATAACCATTTATCGACTCTTTATCGTTCTGCACTCTACATAGGAAAACACACACATTCTCAACAATGATTATATCAAATTCTATATCGAATAAATTTTATAAAAAGTTATTCATTTTCCTCCAGAATACTGGGAGGATTTATTACATAAATCAATTTTTAAAAAGCTATCAAATATCTTAAAGTGGCTTGGAAAAATTAGTTTGAAGTTAAATTGTTGATTTCTGTTGTAATCTTAATCAATACCTTTTGTGAATTTTAATTCGATTTCGAAAAACGTTATAATATTTACAAAAATCGATTATTATAAATATTTTTGAACGAAATCTTACAGTTATATAGAACTTTAAGTTAAAATTATATAGTGGGAAACAAATTTGAAAATCTCACAATTCCCAAATACAAAATAATTCAGGCCATATTGGGGCACACACAAAAGAGGTTTTCATTTCTTCAATCCAGCTATGGATCTAATAAGTACATATATGTATATTTTCTTAATGCTTTCATTGCACTTTGATGATAATTATTTAACTTTTAACAACATATTTATGTATATTTGTGTATTGTATAAACATTTACCGAATAAATAATATTATTAGAGCCTGTTTTATTCTAACGGAACAAGTCAGCAAAATATCGTATTAATTATAATTAAAATAAAAAAAATAACCATGAGAACCTGCTTATGAGACAATTATTTATATGTATAAATTATATATAAGTATGTAGTACAATAAACAAAGTACATTTAACTTATTAAATGAAACGTTTTCTCTCCAAAGAGTATACAGTAGGGTGGCTAAATTTGTTTGGTCAACAGGCGTATAGCAAAAACGTAATCTACGAAAAAATACCCATGAAACTACCCGCCGAGAGACATAAAAATTAAAATTTAAGAAATGTTTAAAAACAATTCTAAAATCTTTATGTGTCTCTGCGGTCCATAAGTATCCAAGATAAAGTCGAAAATGGGTTAAAATTATTTAGATAATCTCATTCAAAATTGTATCTCCAACCATAATTACGAGTAAAAACAAAGAAAAAGAGAGGAAACAAAAGTGTGGCTCTAAATTTGGAATTTGGTTAACTATAGCTTAATGACGACCTATATTCGGATCAAAAATGTACCAATTTTGGGAAAATATCTGGAGAAACACAGTTATAAGTTAATAATTGTGTTATAAGTAAATGTCTTTCTCTAAATATATGTTTGTCTACAAATTCCGGTTATCACTTAAATGAAGAGCGACATATAAAATAATAATTAACATTGTTTAAATTTAAATACCTCCAGTTTAAGAAAAAAATAAAAATATTTGAAATAATTTATAATTGGGGTATTCACATGGTCTGCTATTAGTCATATTGTCATAATGTCCTAATATATTATAATAGTTGTTGTTGTGTTTTAAACAAAAAAAATCATTATTTTAATGCAAAACAATAAACATATTTCAAATAGTGTTATTAGTTTAGAACTTTTTTGTTTGAAACACAACAACAAATTTGTTTAAACTATCATAATATATTAGGACATTATGACAATATGACCAAATAGTAGACCGTGTGAATACCCCAAATAAATTTAGACATTTGGGGGATTCAAACGATCTCCTATTAGGTCGTATTGTCATAATGTCATAAAATATTTTTTTTAATTTAAATAAAATTTTGTGTTTTTTTTCAAACAAAAAAAGTTATAAACTAATAAGACTTTTAGAACTATGTTTATTGGTTTGTCATAAAATAACACTTTTTTGTTAGCAGCACAACAAGAATTTGTTTAAACTAAAAAAATATTTTACGACATTATGACAATACGACCTAATAGCAGACCGTTTCAATTCCCCAATTATACAAATTTTACTTGAAAATATATACAAATATTGCCATAACATTTGTCCAAAGTTGTATGTCTATACCAGGAGCGGATCCAGGGGGTGAAAAAAGAAAATGTATCTCCCTCTCTCCACCACAAAATTGTAATATAAAAAAGGAGGAAAAAATAAAGAAATTTTCATTTATTTCCCCTCCAAATGGTTGAGCTGGATCTACGCCTGAGGGGGTTATTGCTTAACGCAATCCGAAAACGGAATTGTTCGAAATTGTGTACTAAATACATTGTAATTGGAAACGATTTCCTTTTGAAACCAATTAGGGAGTAACCCGCCTGGTCTTTGCAAATTATACAAGCACAAATATGATATTGCATATTTTTGTTTGCCCTAATACATTTTAACTTCAAGGTCCAAATAGTTATTGCTTTTTTAATATCCACAAATTACGTACAAATGCTTACTTACCAATATCAATCACTTCGATCTTCTCAAACGGTACATTTTTGTTCAATTGAATGACTGATGTTGTTCCTGAAATAAATAAATAATTAATTAATCAATATTAATCCTTAATTTTATTAATTACATACCGACGCCATTTATTGTGGGTATATCCAGGATAGTATGAGCTGAGTTAGTCGGTATATGGCCATTTTGATCCGTCATTTTTAAAATAATTTTATTAAAACTTTATTGCAACTAAAAATAAGAAAAATTAAATTAAAGTGAAGTGAAGTGAATTTATGATTGAGTGTACATAGTTGTAATTATATAAAATTCTTTGCATTACTTTTTTATACGGTTGATTTATATTTAGACAACCTTTAATTTTTGCTGATTTTATAAAACTGACTTGAAATTCGCTAACAATAGTAGTGCTACAACAAATAATTAAAATAAAAAATAAAATAAAAAAATACTGAATGTCACTTCATGCACCTTTTCTCAAAATGAATTTTTAATATTTAATTAGCAACTTAATAAAATTCAATGTAAACAAACACACACAATTTTTTATATTTGTAGATTTTACAAATAAAGAAGTACAAAGAATTTTTAATAAAAAAATGCATGTAATTATAAAGTACATTTGCAAAAAAAACAAATATATGTATAAATAAACAATTGGATAGAAAGAAGTACATACTTTTACGAGTCTTCTGTAATTAAAAAAAAGTGTTTTAAAGAATTTTAAAAATAAAATTTTCTAAAGTGTAAAAGTAATTATTAAGTGTTTTTCTTTTTTTAAACTAAAATGTAATAAAGACTGTTATTAACACAAACATTAGGATGGCTCCAAAAACAAATTACTGTAAATGTAGCGACGATGAAGCGATAATATTTATCACATATCAGTGACTACGTTATGTTAAAATAGAACCATAGAAATATTTACTTTTCTTGTCACAGATTATTGTCCTTTATCCTCTTTATCACTCATATTTCCTCTGGTGGGAAATATGAGTGCTCACAGATTTTTGTCCTTTTTCCTTTAGGACCTCTTATTAACGAAATATGAGGGATTTTAGATTTTCCATATAAAAATCGATATTTGGTGGGAAATATGAGTGATCACAGATTTTTGTCCTTTTTCCTCTAGCACCTCTTATTAACGAAATATGAGGGATTTTAGATTTTCCATATAAAAATCGATATTTGGTGGGAAATATGAGGGATCACAGATTTTTGTCCTTTTTCCTCTAGGACCTCTTATTAACGAAATATGAGGGATTTTAGATTTTCCATATAAAAATCGATATTTGGTGGGAAATATGAGGGATCACAGATTTTTGTCCTTTTTCCTCTAGGACCTCTTATTAACGAAATATGAGGGATTTTAGATTTTCCATATAAAAATCGATATTTGGTGGGAAATATGAGGGATCACAGATTTTTGTCCTTTTTCCTCTAGGACCTCTTATTAACGAAATATGAGGGATTTTAGATTTTCCATATAAAAATCGATATTTGGTGGGAAATATGAGGGATCACAGATTTTTGTCCTTTTTCCTCTAGGACCTCTTATTAACGAAATATGAGGGATTTTAGATTTTCCATATAAAAATCGATATTTGGTGGGAAATATGAGGGATCACAGATTTTTGTCCTTTTTCCTCTAGGACCTCTTATTAACGAAATATGAGGGATTTTAGATTTTCCATATAAAAATCGATATTTGGTGGGAAATATGAGGGATCACAGATTTTTGTCCTTTTTCCTCTAGGACCTCTTATTAACGAAATATGAGGGATTTTAGATTTTCCATATAAAAATCGATATTTGGTGGGAAATATGAGGGATCACAGATTTTTGTCCTTTTTCCTCTAGGACCTCTTATTAACGAAATATGAGGGATTTTAGATTTTCCATATAAAAATCGATATTTGGTGGGAAATATGAGGGATCACAGATTTTTGTCCTTTTTCCTCTAGGACCTCTTATTAACGAAATATGAGGGATTTTAGATTTTCCATATAAAAATCGATATTTGGTGGGAAATATGAGGGATCACAGATTTTTGTCCTTTTTCCTCTAGGACCTCTTATTAACGAAATATGAGGGATTTTAGATTTTCCATATAAAAATCGATATTTGGTGGGAAATATGAGGGATCACAGATTTTTGTCCTTTTTCCTCTAGGACCTCTTATTAACGAAATATGACTGATTTTAGATTTGTCATATAAAAATCGATACTTGGTGGGAAAATGAGTGATCACAGATTTTTGTCCTTTTTCCTCTAGGACCTCTTATTAACGAAATATGACTGATTTTAGATTTGTCATATAAAAATCGATATTTGGTGGGAAAATGAGTGATCACAGATTTTTGTCCTTTTTCCTCTAGGACCTCTTATTAACGAAATATGAGGGATTTTAGATTTTCCATATAAAAATCGATATTTGGTGGGAAATATGAAGGATCACAGATTTTTGTCCTTTTTCCTCTAGGACCTCTTATTAACGAAATATGACTGATTTTAGATTTGTCATACAAAAATCGATACTTGGTGGGAAAATGAGTGATCACAGATTTTTGTCCTTTTTCCTCTAGGACCTCTTATTAACGAAATATGAGGGATTTTAGATTTTTCATATAAAAATCGATATTTGGTGGGAAATATGAGGGATCACAGATTTTTGTCCTTTTTCCTCTAGGACCTCTTATTAACGAAATATGACTGATTTTAGATTTGTCATATAAAAATCGATACTTGGTGGGAAAATTAGTGATCACAGATTTTTGTCCTTTTTCCTCTAGGACCTCTTATTAACGAAATATGAGGGATTTTAGATTTTCCATATAAAAATCGATATTTGGTGGGAAATATGAAGGATCACAGATTTTTGTCCTTTTTCGTCTAGGACCTCTTATTAACGAAATATGACTGATTTTAGATTTGTCATATAAAAATCGATACTTGGTGGGAAAATGAGTGATCACAGATTTTTGTCCTTTTTCCTCTAGGACCTCTTATTAACGAAATATGACTGATTTTAGATTTGTCATATAAAAATCGATATTTGGTGGGAAAATGAGTGATCACAGATTTTTGTCCTTTTTCCTCTAGGACCTCTTATTAACGAAATATGAGGGATTTTAGATTTTCCATATAAAAATCGATATTTGGTGGGAAATATGAAGGATCACAGATTTTTGTCCTTTTTCCTCTAGGACCTCTTATTAACGAAATATGACTGATTTTAGATTTGTCATACAAAAATCGATACTTGGTGGGAAAATGAGTGATCACAGATTTTTGTCCTTTTTCCTCTAGGACCTCTTATTAACGAAATATGAGGGATTTTAGATTTTTCATATAAAAATCGATATTTGGTGGGAAATATGAGGGATCACAGATTTTTGTCCTTTTTCCTCTAGGACCTCTTATTAACGAAATATGACTGATTTTAGATTTGTCATATAAAAATCGATACTTGGTGGGAAAATTAGTGATCACAGATTTTTGTCCTTTTTCCTCTAGGACCTCTTATTAACGAAATATGAGGGATTTTAGATTTTCCATATAAAAATCGATATTTGGTGGGAAATATGAAGGATCACAGATTTTTGTCCTTTTTCGTCTAGGACCTCTTATTAACGAAATATGACTGATTTTAGATTTGTCATATAAAAATCGATACTTGGTGGGAAAATGAGTGATCACAGATTTTTGTCCTTTTTCCTCTAGGACCTCTTATTAACGAAATATGACTGATTTTAGATTTGTCATATAAAAATCGATATTTGGTGGGAAAATGAGTGATCACAGATTTTTGTCCTTTTTCCTCTAGGACCTCTTATTAACGAAATATGAGGGATTTTAGATTTTCCATATAAAAATCGATATTTGGTGGGAAATATGAAGGATCACAGATTTTTGTCCTTTTTCCTCTAGGACCTCTTATTAACGAAATATGACTGATTTTAGATTTGTCATACAAAAATCGATACTTGGTGGGAAAATGAGTGATCACAGATTTTTGTCCTTTTTCCTCTAGGACCTCTTATTAACGAAATATGAGGGATTTTAGATTTTTCATATAAAAATCGATATTTGGTGGGAAATATGAGGGATCACAGATTTTTGTCCTTTTTCCTCTAGGACCTCTTATTAACGAAATATGACTGATTTTAGATTTGTCATATAAAAATCGATACTTGGTGGGAAAATTAGTGATCACAGATTTTTGTCCTTTTTCCTCTAGGACCTCTTATTAACGAAATATGAAGGATTTTAGATTTTTCATATAAAAATCAATATTTGGTGGGAAAATGAGTGATCACAGATTTTTGTCCTTTTTCCTCTAGGACCTCTTATTAACGAAATATGACTGATTTTAGATTTGTCATATAAAAATCGATATTTGGTGGGAAAATGAGTGATCACAGACTTTTGTCCTTTTTCCTATAGGACCTCTTATTAACGAAATATGAGGGATTTTAGATTTTCCATATAAAAATCGATATTTGGTGGGAAAATGAGTGATCACAGATTTTTGTCCTTTTTCCTCTAGGACCTCTTATTAACGAAATATGACTGATTTTAGATTTGTCATATAAAAATCGATACTTGGTGGGAAAATGAGTGATCACAAATTTTTGTCCTTTTTCCTCTAGGACCTCTTATTAACGAAATATGAGGGATTTTAGATTTTCCATATAAAAATCGATATTTGGTGGGAAAATGAGTGATCACAGATTTTTGTCCTTTTTCCTCTAGGACCTCTTATTAACGAAATATGAGGGATTTTAGATTTTCCATATAAAAATCGATATTTGTTGGGAAATATGAGGGATCACAGATTTTTTTCCTTTTTCCTCTAGGACCTCTTATTAACGAAATATGACTAATTTTAGATTTTTCATGTAAAAATCGATATTTGGTGGGAAATATGAGTGATCACAGATTTTTGTCCTTTTTCCTCTAGGACCTCTTATTAACGAAATATGAGGGATTTTACATTATTCATATAAAAATCGATATTTGGTGGGAAATAGAGTGATCAAAGATTTTTGTCCTTTTTCGACTAGGGCCTCTTATTAACGATCACATATTTTACTTTAGTTTGATATGAATTAAGAGAACATCCACCGATATACAGAAGTGAGGTAAATTTTTCCATCAGAGCTTAATTTATTTTATGACAACATTTTTATTATAGATTTTTAAACTAATGAATAAAATAAGGAGGGAATGAGTCTTATATCCAAACAAGAGTTTTGAAGTATCTTTATTCAAAGCTTTTAATCGGTACAACGTAAAACGTTCTTTTATAACCTAATAATTTAACCATAATCAAGAAATATAAAGGTAAATATCGATTCGATTCTCTTAAACTTTAGATAATTTGAGTTTAAGTTTCAAAGTTTCTGAATTAAGTGAGTAGTTTCACAGACAGAGAGACATACATATGTACATATATTTGTACATCATAAAACCATTTGTAGATTTTGTCAGTACTAAAGCATTTTAGTAAACCTTAAAAATATATGTCATGATAAGTAAGTTATATACATATGTACATATTCATATGTATGCTTGCATGAACATTCACGTTTGAACTTGAATTGTAAACTTGTATTTTCATTTGCTCATTCATTCGTATAAACAAATAATGATGGTCTTTACAATTGGTAAAACATTCAATTGTAAGAATTTTTCCCTTGAATTATACTTGGTATCAGCAATCCTGCATTATGGAAATATGAACTCAGAAGTGATGTTTGTCAACTTTATAATGTGACCACATGAAAATCAATAAAATATGTATTAGGGAAGTAACGAATGTTTGTTTGGCGAATGCCTAAACGTCTAATAAATAATATTGTTTGCGAATGAGAAATCGCGTGCGAATACTTAAAATCCATATCAAAAGGGCAAATAATAGAATATTATTAAATAAGTATGTGTATGTATATTCATATGTAAGAGTAGATATTTAACAAAAATATTTTTTATTTACATTTCAAGACAGTAAAATCTTTTTATAGCGAATAAATAATACGAAGTTGCAGTTGATTAATAAGTAAACACAGAAACGTACTTTGCTCAGGTAAAAAAAGTTATACTTAAATTAACTTAAGTTTTATTGATAGAGCAAACAAATGGCTAATTTACATTAGAGTTTTTATTTTCCAGCACTTTTCACATTGTGGAACATTCTGATGCTACTTAAAATTTCTACTTTCGAACAAATAAACACTTTGACATCAATTGGTTTATATTAGCAATTAATCAATGAACAAATTCGCTTGTGTTTGTTATGTGATCTGTATCATAGTGTCGAAAAGAAGTCTGTTTTCTATGGCAACACCATGATAAAGTGACATATCCCTTTCATATGTACATATTTAGAGCTAGAAAATGACTAGTTCTGTGTCAATTCCCTTAAAACTAAATTTTGAAGACCAAGAATTGGAGGCATTACTCCTCTATGAAGATTGTTGCAAAACTCAACAAGAGCTGGTAAAATCATTGGAGCTACTCATGCAACAATTTCAAAATGTTTGCGAGCAGCAGGATTCATCCAAAAGCAGGAAATTGGGTACCATTCGAATTGAAGCCGAGAGACCTGGAATGCTTGAACGCTATAAAACAAAATCATTTTTGCACCGAAAATGCATCCATTACGATAATATGAAGCGTAAGAGATCGTATGCGAAGCCCGGTCAACCAACCATAGCGCTAAGGTAACTATCTGTATTTGGTAGATGCAAAATGTTTCTAACTATTATGAGCTGTCGAGAGAGCTTTGGCCGACAAAACGCCCAAAATATGCGGCCAGACATGAAACCGTAATATTCCATGATGACAACGCTCGGCCACATGTTACAATACCTGTTAAAAAGTATTTAGAATTAAGTGGTTGGGAAGTTTTGCCCGCTTTATAGTCCAGACCGTGCCCCGTCCGACTACTATTTCGATCGATGCAGAACGCTATCTCTGGGATACGCTTTACTTTGTTTTTTTTTTTGCTTATTTTGAAATTTTGCTTATATCCGAGGTGCGGAGTTTTATTATTACAAATTTAATATTATATATTTATAAATCGGACTATAAATAACCGGACTATAAATTACCAATTTATTTCCATTTTTTAATACAGCCACTATGCAAATTGATCTAAAGAACTGTTTCACGATGTCGAAAGAAAAATGATTCGAAATTTGTATGAAAACTATTCGAAAGAATTTTAAAAACTGAGTGTTTTTCATACAAATTTTTTCGAAATTTAAGGAAAAGACACTAGAACTTGTGTTTTTTATGTATTCGCACATTTTTTTATTATTAAAAAAACATTTAAAAATTTGTTTTATTGTGTATAACGCTACATACTAACGTATATATCTACATATATATTTTATAATGTAAAATAATGCCAAAATTCAAATAAATAACAAAATATTTATATGGACATGATAATGAAGTTACTTAAGAAACGAACGTCACGTATGATTTGATTTTGAAAGTACGAATACGTTACAAACTAGTACACCCATCCAACAAATAAATATTTATAAATAATGAAATGTTTATTGCACATCCAAATACCTAGTTACACTTAATTATAATAAAAATCAAAAATACTTTATTTGAAATATTAAATAAAAATACCAGCAACGAAATTAACCACTAAAAGCTACATTTTAATTAAAAATATAGTACATTTTTAACTTATACAGAAGTATTTAATGAACACCAATCTTACTTGCAATACACTCACTCTAAACTCACTCACTCACTCACTTTGCCTTGTACTTGCACTTGAAAACTCTATTAGGGGATTTGTTGTACACTTAATAATCTAAAAATTGGCTTCTTTATTTTTTTTTTTTTTTTTTGGTTTCTTATAAAAAGTTTAGAAAATCAGCAATTTGATAATTCTTAATCGCTGGTTATCACAAAGTTTTTATTGAATTGTACTGAATTGAATAGAAATAATTGGTTGTTTTTTTTAAAGAACGACTTTAAATGTTTCCTTTGCGCTATCACATTTAAAACTAATGTTGTTACTGTTAGACTTTTGTTGTTTTGTTGTTGTTAATATGAAAACAAAACAGACAACAACAATTCTCTCGTTTCGTTTTAATATTGTATCGTATCGTAAGTACTTTATTTACATACAATAATACACACATTCATTCGTACATCTACGAAATATTTATTTACATATGTATGTTTGTATGTATGTAGATATGTATGTACCCAGCAGTTCTAGGAGACAGTACCGAACTAGTGATTTTACCCATCATTTAGGGTGGGAGCTAGTTACTTCAATAGCCACGTGACTAGTCATTTTAACACGAGCATGTCCTAAGCAGGGGGTCAATTGTCTCTTGTTGATTACAATGGGACTGTCCGATAGCTGGTCCAAAGTAGCCAACGCATTGAATTCACATAATGGTTACATAGCGTCAGTTACCTTACTAGCTTTGTAACTTGGTTACTTGATCAGCTACTTGACTAGTTATTTTAACTCGTGCATGTCCTAAGCTCTTTTGATTACAATGTGACTATCGGATAGCTGATCGAAAGTAGTCAACGCTTCTGGTGGGTAAAATAAAGTGCAGTACAAAACAAAAGTTTGAAGTGACTTCACCATAGGTTACTAAGAGACACTAAAGTAACTATTGACTTCATGCTATGTTACATGGGATATCAGTATACTTAAGCAAAAATAAAAATAAACTGTATGAAAATTATATTAACACAATTTGTAAAAAACCAGTTTGTACGAATTACTCAAAAAACGTTTAAAGTGACTACACTCTAGATTACTTAGAGACACTTAAGTGACAATTGTCTTCACGCTAGATTACTTGGGATGCATAAAGTAACCAATTGTCTTCTCTCTGCACTCTCTGCAAAGTGCACACACGTGTCAAATGACCAAAATATATAAAATGGAGTCAGCCAAGTGATAAGACATTTGTGACAATTACTGTCTTTAAGGGATACATACATTGACTACTTGCTTAACTGCTGGGTATATATTTTTACTTAATTGTATTGAATTAACTAAATACATATGAATATATGTATGGATGGAGTATTAGAGTGGTTCATCGTTATATGGAAATTTCTAAAGTACTAAATTATGGAAGAGTTAATCGTTTGCAAACTCTGGGACGAAATATTAGACTGGTCCGAAAGGTCCCTATATCTTAAAAAAAAACACAGGTTTTCACAAAATAGATTTTGTTTTGCAATAATTGTAAAAATTTAAAAGAAAAACAAGGTAAATATATTTTTAAATGGAATATGCTTACTAATGATGTATTCGGATTTTCAAATTCTCATAAAATGTAACCACAAACAGTTTTTGGCCTCTACGAAAATTTTGAGTTAATATCCTCTTGTTGATCAAGTGCGATATATATGTATGTATGTATATGGGGATTGATTTCATGTCAAGTGAACCAACTTTTGAAATCGATGTCTTCCGATTTGGTACACATTTTGCTAAGAACATTAGGTAATAAGTTACATGGATGAGAAAAAACACCTGAAAGTTATCGAACGATCTTGTTGAAAAATTGTGTCTGAATTACTATCCAACAGAACTAATTTTGGTGCAAATTTCATCCTGGTTCACTTGACATTAAATCCCGCATATACTTTTAAGTTTCAATTTTGACTTTATTTCGTTTTTTTGCAATAGTTTTTATTTAAAACATTATTTTATTTCTAATTAACTCCAAATTAATAATACGTAAAAGCGTTTGAATGATCAAATTATTCTTCAATCAGTCAGTTTTTTAAATTTATTTTGTAAATGATTTATAACAAAAATATAACAAATATTTATCATAACAATAAATAACGTTTGTTGTCAAGACAAAGTTGTCTGAGCAAAAGAGTATACATGATAATTTTTTATCTTGACAACCATTTTGACGTTTATCATGATATAAATTTATCAGGTATAGACAGGGGGTAATTGATTGAAGAAAAATATTTTAATTAAATTTTTATTAGATTTTGAATTAACAAAAATTTAATCATTCATTATTATGAATTGATTGAAGAAAAATATTTTAATTAAATTTTTATTAGATTTTGAATTAACAAAAATTTAATCATTCATTATTATGAATTCATTTCAAATAAAGACTTTGAGAAGAAGAATTTTTTTTATTTTTTTATTTCGAAAATCTGGTATGGAACTTTCATACGATACCAAAATAGATAGCATCGATTCCTTAAAGATCAACTAACAAAAATATTGAAAAACGCTGTTTCAAAATGATGGAAGTTTTCATATTAGTTGGAAATTTCAATATTGAAAACTTGAACTACCCTAATGTATATACAAACACATAAATACATACATACGTATGTATATGATATTTGTTTGTAGTCGATATTCCAGTCTATCAACGTCAATGTTGGCAGAGTTAATAAACAGACGAATAACTCTAACATTTACTGCGAATTACATTGAGAGGTGTCATGCAGTCGTGTTGGGAAGTGTTGTTTTGTTAATCACTTAACTGGGACTAACAGTTCTAAGTTGGAAGGATGTATGTATGAATGTATGTATGTAAGTAACAACAAGTACAATATCAAAAGTATCTGCTAAGAAGAAGATTCGCATTCAATAAATTTGATACCTAAATTACTTACAAATTTTTGATCTGGAAATTCTTAGTTGAATTTAATTCAACATTATGGGATTATAAACTAAAGTTAGGATCACACATGGCAAATATTTACTCAAAAAAGCTTAACCACTTTTTAAGCACAAATTTGTTTGACGTGTTTACTCTTACAAATGTTTTGTAAGATCAAACAGCATCAAATAAAAGAAAACTAAATTTTTTGTTTTGAATCATCCTAAGTAAAATAAGGTTTTGAAATAAGTAAAAGAATTCAAATGTATTTTGTTTAATGGTTACGTCTTTGTCGTCAAATATTTGTCATGTGTGAGCCTACCTTAAGTAATTCACATTTTAACAACATTAAACCAATATTTATTTTAAAAACGAGTAGATATATTAAAGAATGTTTAACAAATTATTATTGTCAAATATAAATACATATGAAATTCAAATGACTGTTAGGCATTTAAAGGGTTAAGAAACATCTTGATTTATAATATAAATACATACTTATGTACATCATGCATAGTGCGTGCGACATTGGGCCGTCTACTATTATTAAAATGTTTTTCTATATAAATACATACATACATACATATGTATGTATGTATACTTATATACAGGTATACAGAGTATGTATTTCGCATTCATATCGTTCCCTTATGCTCAATTTTTACTTAAATTAATTTCTTACTCACCCGTAATACACCTGCTGATCATTATTCTATAAGTCAGCCAGTACAGCACGCTTAAACCTAAAAACTATATTTCACTTAGGGTTAGTTATTGACCAGTAGCCGAACTATAAATGTATGTATGTAAATATGTTCTGAATTTTAATTTATAATTATCCAGCGGGAAAAAATTCTAGGGCTTCACTTTGTAGGCCTTATAAAGGACATGTTTACACATTCTATAAGATCAGATACTCATTACACTCTTCCTTCAAAATTTCATTAAAAATCTTTATTTAAGATACAAACATTGGTTTTGAAATGCTTATTGTAAACCGTTGCATGAAACCAGAGGAAGGTAAAAAATCAACTAAAACATGTAGTATTTTAAAAAATTTGATATTTTCAAGTAGTTATTTTAATATATAAAACTATACACGTGAAACTTTAAAGTCCATTCTTTAGGTTTTATATGCTGAATTCATTAAGAATATTTTCCTTAATAACTCCTGACATGCCTTCAACGGAAGACCTACTTATATGTCTTCTTAAGAAGGCCTTCTATCAGACCTTTTACAGAAGCGTGTAACCAAGGCATTGGGTTCCAATGTCACGCCATGCCAATTATATTAGCTTTTAGCTCGTTTGAATGGTGATACATTACCAAGCTGGCGAATTCGTTATCAGTAAGTTATTAGAGTTGAGAAAATTTAACAGGCGGACATACAGACATCGTTAAATCCAATCCATTTTCTATGTGGAACCACTATATAGATACTTATACATGTATTCTATAGGTTGGCATGAATCAGACATGGATCCACGTCAACCATTTGGGAGAGGGACCTGGTTTAATAAAGTAAAATTTATTTTACATTTAGCTTTTTTCCTTTTTTATATGAAAACTTTTCGGTTTGGGGGGAATTTCCTTTTTTCACCCCTTGGATCCGCACCTGGCAAAAATGAATATTGTAGAAATGACAAATGCAATAACAAATTAATACTCTTTCCCATAGAGAAACATAGAGCGGAAACTAGAAAAAAACTCAAACAAATTACTAAAAATAATCACACATACGAGTGTTGGTTTTGTTTTTACATATTTTTTTACTAATACATTCTCACCACTTAGGTTTCTGACAACTGAGTTAGGTCTTTGAAAGGAGAGTTTCCGCTCTATGTCTATTCTCTATGCTCTTTCCTCTTATATCGATAATATACTAATAATTCTTGTAAACAGATTTGTATTATTATTCCTTTTTTTAATTAAAAATATTTGAATTTTAAACCGGTTACATTATTGTTTTTAAACGTAGAGCTTTACCCAAACAGTCTCTAAATCCATGACAATGATTTTTATTTGTTTGTTTACAATAGTAACTAAATGAGTATTAGACCTGTCCTTAAAAAATAGTTCTGGTTTGAATGGAACTTATTTTATTCTTTAGTAGCTATAACTAAATGCTGGAAATTGGATAACAAGAAAACCCATGCCGAAAAACGATTGAAAGTTATAAAATTGGGTAAAAAAATTGTACTGATGTTGATTTCGTAAAAAAAAAAATTCAAAAATTCGAATAATCAATCACCCTAGTAGTATTCATCTTAGTAAATAAAAACCAAATACTTTCAAACTAAACAGGTTCTATTCAAAATAGCACCTATCATTTTCTATTGCAATCAAGTTTTGTTACCAATTCAAAATGGTAACACTGTTTTAGCATATTTCGGTTGCGGTATTTCAGCAGTAACGGTATTTTATTGGTAACGGTAATTTCGACCTGACTTGAATTTAAAAATATACAAACATTTTTAACAAGTTGACAAAGGTCGTAATACATTTATTACTATAATTCCCTTTTCACAAGAGTCTAGTATTTCCCCGACTTTTTCCATTCCCGGGAAATATTAAAAAAACTCTATTCAAAAGTTTTCAGTTTTGTTATAATTTTCTCAACGTCATAAAGTTTAGTATATTAATATACAATACTACTTTTGTTATCAAACATATTTATGTATATTAAATATGAATTATCTTGTGTTTCCAATTAATTTTATTTCAATGATTTATTTATTTTTGTTTGTTATATTTTTATACCCTTCACCTTCGTGAGAAGGGTATATGTATATAAGTTTGTCATTCCGTTTGTAATTTCCACAATATAATTTTCCGACCCTATAAAGTATATATATTCTGGATCCTTATAGATAGCGGAGTCGATTAAGCCATGTCCGTCTGTCTGTTTAAATCAACTTTCCGAAGCGCCCAAATTACTTACATACACGATTCGGCTCGGTTTGCTATTTAAAATCGAGGAAATCGGTCCACAAATGGCTGAGATACATATAAGGAACAAACCAGGACAACCTCGATTTTTGACCTATATCTGGATTACTAAGTCATTAATATAGACAATATGGATATCTAATAATAGATATATCAAAGACTTTTGCAACGACGTTATAGTAAGTTGGACCTACAATGGGTCAAAATCGGAAAAAATATTTTTTAACCCGAATTTTTTTTACAAAA
The DNA here is from genome assembly GCF_958450345.1 of Calliphora vicina. Classification (NCBI taxonomy): domain Eukaryota; kingdom Metazoa; phylum Arthropoda; class Insecta; order Diptera; family Calliphoridae; genus Calliphora; species Calliphora vicina. The sequence continues at coordinate 111,510,860 of NC_088784.1, forward strand.
AGTTTTTTTTCGCTAAATATTAAAAAAAAAAATTAAAAAACAATTCGAAACATTTTTTTCCAAAAAATTAAAAGAACTTTGGAAAAAAAATAAATTTTGTTTACCTAAAAATATTTAAAATTTTTATTTTGAAGTATAATTTGGTGAAGGGTATATAAGATTCGGCACAGCCGAATATAGCTCTCTTACTTGTTATATATGGAGATTTTCATCTCATTTTGAAACCGATGTCTTCCGATCGGGATGAAATTTTAAAGTTTTTTGGTCGGTTAGTGGGATAGATAGATCTCCCACTCGCATTCACTAAGCGACCAAAAAGCTCTTAAAGGAAGACCTAAGCTTTCTATTGCAAAAAGTCAAGCAAGTTTTTGATTTTGCCAAAAAATCGAGACCGATATCGGTTTCAAAAGTTGTGTCCCTTAGGATGAAAACCCCCATATGTAAATATATTTATGAAATGAATTGTTTAATATTTTTTTAATGTGAAACAAAAATCCCGAAATATCCAAGATTTGACATTTTCAAAATCCTGAATGTCGGGATTGAAAAATCCCGTTTCGTTTGGCATCTCATCACCTACAAAATATTGTGGTAATGATCGTAAGCTAATTTGGTTTTTGTATTATTTCGATAGTTGAGCTGTAACGGTAATTTAGAGGTAACGTAGGCTTAGCGGTAAATTTAAACAAAATGTCACTTTAAGCCAGTCATATTCGTATAAATTTTAGAATAACAATTTCTATAGAAAAAAGAAAACAAAAATTATTTGCGTTTCTTGTGTATAATTTATTTATTAAACATTTATAAAATTATGTTTTTGTTTTATATTAATATTATTATGAATTATCAATTAAGTTGTTGTTGTTATTATTATTATTATTTGTTTGTAATAAAATAACTGCATGTATAATGTAGTAGTTGTTGGTAGTTTGTTTCAAACACAAATCAATCAATAGAAAATCTTTATTTTTACAATACACATTACATTTATTACACAAATACAACTTGTACATATGGATATGTACATAGTACATGTGTATTTAAAGTGTATAGATAGATAGATAGATGAATGAAGTGTTTAGGATGTAACTATTTCTAAAATTAACTATTAGATTTAATTCAATCGGTAGTAGATACATTTACATACGAATCAAACAAGATTTTTATGCAAGAATGAGTGAGTGAGTGAGTGAATGCATGAATGAATTAATGCATGTTATATTATTTGTGTGTGTAAATCTACTTGGATGAATTAAAACTAATTTTAATTTCAATTGTTGCAATAAATGCATTTCTTCATTTTTATGTATGAATGTATGTAATGATGTATGTATGTTCATTAATATTTGTTTATTATGTATTAATAATTATTAATGAATGGATTAATGAAGAAATGAATTTAATATAGAATTAGCATACAATTCAATTAAAAATGTCTTATATTTATGTAAGTATGTATGTATGTATGTTTGCTTGTTTGTTTGTTTGTAAGAATGTTAATTACATATTTATGTGTTATGTGAAATACATTAATTATTTTTTTAAAAACTATATTTATTGAATTAATTTTATATTTTTATGTATTTTAATTATGTATGTTGTATAATATATAATATATTTATTTATGTATGTATTTAAGCTTAAGTTTTTTGAGTTTACTTTATTTTATAAGAACCTCTAATAAGATTATATTTAACACCTGATGAAAGGTTTTAAACTTTCTTTGTTGTTGTTGTTGTTTTTGTTTAATATATATATATTATTATATTTTTTTTATTATTATTATTATTAATAATATATATTTAATAGTCTTTAAGTAGTTTTAGAATTTTACTAAGAATGTATTTATTTGATTTATTGAAATTATCATATCAAGAAGTTTAACTGCTTTAAACAACAAAAATTCTGAAGACAAAATCTGATTCCTTTTACTTGTAGTGTATGCAGTTTTTGTTTTGTTTTGTTTCCTTTTTTCTCTTTTTGCTAATTTGTTTTTCAAACTTAAATTGTTAATTTGTACTTTTATGTTTTGTACTCAAAAATGTATGTGATTATTTTTTTTTATGATTTTGTAATTTATTACAAAAAAAAATTTAACTATATTGTAAAATAATGTTTTGTTACATAATTGTTTTTTTATTATATTTATAATATAATTGAAGAAAAATTAAAATAATTTATTTATGCTTGTAGGTATTTGTTTAAAAAGTTTTCTTATAGTTTTTTTTTTTTTTTTGTTTTCAAAATTTTATTTTGATATACATATGAATGAATGATTATTTTAATGTATTTATGTATTTTATATAATTTTTGTTAAAGGTCTATTGATTAGCATTTTGTTTTTAAAAAAATGTATTTTTTTCGATTTTCCACATCCATCGACTTAAAGACAACGGGTTTCAAATTATTAGTGTTTTTTTAATATTTTATTTTATACTAATATAAGTATGTATGTATTTATAAGTTTTTATAACTTAATTCTAGAAAATTTGATGGAGGAATTTTATTTTTATATGCGCTTTTTAAAATGACTGACTTTCAAATGAGCATTATGGCTTTAAAAAAAACTGTGATGTATGTATGTATGTTATAAAAATAATTATAATAATACAATAATAATAGTACATATGTATATGTAAATAATAAAAATAATATAAATTTAATAAAAAAAATTTTAAAAATTTGTTTTTGATTTATAGCCTTTGGCAAATAAAAATTATAAACTATACTGTGTGATAATTAAAAAAAAAAAATAAAACAAATATGGCAAAAATACAAGACGAAATAATAAAAAAAACATATATGTATGTTGTATTTAAAATTTTAAAATAATTAACTAAATTTGTTTCATATTTCAAAAATTATATTAACTGAACCAAACTGAAATGTTTTCATTTAGTTTGGGTAATTTCAAGTTGTAAGTCTGTAAATCGAGTGATTTCAAAAACGAAAAATTTACAAATTGAAAAATTCTGTAAATCGAACGATTTTGTTTCCTAAAACTGGTTTGTTTACTCGAAAGTAAAACATGTGAATACGATTTACAGAATATCCATGGGCTCGGTTTATAGAATAGGAATAATTGAGTGACGATCAGAGCGTCGAATTAATTAATTCATTTTGAGCTTTTTATTTCCCTTAACCCATTCACATCAAACTAAATAAACTCCTCAGCGTTGTTAAAATTATGTTTAGCAATTGCAATAGTATCGTCTATTATTCTAAATTTACATATAAAAATGAATCATTAAAATTCACTTTTTTCAAGATAAAATGTAAAAATAATACTTTAAAATAGATTTAAGGTAGGGTCGAGACAACTTTAAAATTTGTACACTTACAAAATGGATTATAAAAGGTATTTTAAGGTTTGTTTACTCGAAAGTAAAACGAGTAAATCATGTGGAATCTTTTTACAGAACACCAAAATATGTGAATTCGTTAAAAAAAACGAAAACTTTACTCGGATTCTGTTTACAGAACATTTATTCATTGTTGAATTAATTCATTAAGTATTAAATGATTCATTTTTCGTCAGTTTAATTTTGGTTTTAATAATTTACAAAATCTATTAAAAAAAGAGACTTCTAAAGAATCAATTTTATCAAGTTATTTGGTAATGAATTTACAGAAAACCTAAATGATTCAATAATAAATTAATTCTATAACAAATGAATTCAATAGGTTTGAAGTACTAAAAAATTAAGACAACGAATTAATTCGTGCTGAATGCATTAATGGAATGGTAAAGAGATAAAATTTAATTTGATTTGATTTTGAAAATTCAATTAGGATTTAATTCTTTCGAACATTTGCTTACCATGGAATGTCTAACTTTTTCTGAATCAATATAATTGAACTAACTGTGTTTCTTTTTTAAAAGATTGGACTCTTATTTGAAAATAATTTACAAACGTTACCCCCTGGTTTTACCCGATAAATTTTTATCATGATAAACTTCAAAATGGTTGTCTATTAGGGTGGTAGCAAAATTGGAATCTACACAAAATTCTAAGAAAATTTTAAAATTTAAGTCTCCAGCTCCCGCCGAGAGACATTTAAGAGAGATTTAAGATTTCACTCTGCTACAAAATAACACTTTTTTACACACAGTTTTTGAATTCACTGACTGACTCGTCAGTCATGAGTGAGTGAGTGAATGAATGAGTCAGGCCTTGTATTTTTAAATATATAGATTTTTAAAAAAAGGCCCAAAAAGTCGATCTTACGTATACTTTAGTAACTGCGTGTTTTAAAGACAATTTTATGTAGACAAAAATTAGACATTACTTGTCAAAATCGGTTTATATTTGCAAAAGTTATCCTTGTAAATTAAAAATTTTACTAATATTTTTTTTGTCAAGTATAGACAGGGGGTTATTATAATCAAGAGTTTTCTAATGAGAACGTGTTGTTTATTATTCAGTCACTGATGTCAAATCAAATTTAGCAGTACTTAAAAATTATAAAACTGTATTGACATGCTAAACTCACTTGGTGGCAATGTATCCACAAAAAATGTAACTGTTTAGTGTAGGTTTAGGGCCAGCGGCTTCATTGGTCTGTACTTGTTCGGACAAACCAATGACGACCAATTTCTTTTGACTCAAATTGAACGTGGATGATATGAGTTTCTAGCAGGACGGCCCTGCGTTCGAAACAGCGAATGGTCATTATACATGAACGATGGTTTTCTCTTACAGAGGTCATGTAAATAGGACTCCAAGATCGTGCGATCTGAGTCCGCTAGACATTCAATAAGCCCAAATCAATCGACGCTCCCATTTTTCGAATTTAGCCGGGTCTATGACGCAGAGTCATTGAAAATTGGGCCACTCAAATTTATGTGTAACCGCGGCGGAAATATGAACGATGTTTTACTCTATTTCAACATCTAACCGCTCTTTATAATTTCATATTCAAAGAATTTTACTGAATGGCTCCACTGTTCAGTAAGCCTAGTTGAGATGAAAAATTTAAAAGTTTTTTAAATAACAATTCACATGGAACATCATTTTAAATTTGGCAATTTTCTAATGTTTTGTTATATGTAGAATGAATGTTGAATGTCTTTCAAATTTGATTGTTGAACATTTTCAAATTTAGTTAATTATTATAAAAATATTTTTAAATTTAAAAATTACAAGAAATAAATTAAAATATGTATGTATGTATGAATGAATGAATGTATGTGTGTAAATACCTGAGCATGCATATTGATGACAAAACAAAACGGAAAATAATTTTAATAAAAAAAAAATTAAAAATTAAAATTTATATAAAACGTTGTTGTTGTTGTATGTATAAATATTTGTAGTTGATATAAAAAATATTAAGACTTCTTAGTTTATTATATACTTGTTGTTGTTGTTTTTTGTTTTTTTTTTTGTTTTAATAAATTCAACACCAACAACATTCACTCTCGTAGAGTTTTGTCTAAATTGTTGGTTGACGCATTAAATGCAATTTGCTTTGTTTTGTGGAAGGACTTAAATTACAATAATTTTTTTTATTCCTTTCTCAAAATACTTGTAAAAGATCAATATAAGTTATATGTATGTATGTTTGTATGAATTTAAATATATACATATGTATGTATATGTATATACATATATACTATACTAGTATATTATTTCGTATTATAGTGGTTTAGTTTGAAAAATTATTTCTTAAATATTATGTATTTAGTTTTTTAATTTTTAATTTATAATTAATAATTTATGCTAATTATGCATTTAAGCATGAGTTGAAGAGGGTTGTTGTTTTTAACTACTTTTCTAATCACTTATATTTTTAATATTTTAAATAATTTTATTATAGAATAAATTTAAATGAGTTAATAACTCATATTTAGCTACATTTGTTGTATTTTTTTTTTCTATTATTACCACTTGTAATTTTCTTAATTTTATTTATTATTATTATTATTAATTTTGTTTAATATGTAGTTAGCAACACCAGGAACCCTAAGCTTAAAATTCCATGGCCTACAGATTTCCTAAAATATGTATGTATGTACGTTAGTGAGTAAGTACGGATGAGGCAGAGAGAAATTTTGTTTTAGCAGCAAAGTAGTTTTTTTTTAGATTAATTAATTAATTAATTAATATTCTTGTTATATAAAAAGATCGTTGATTTTTTTGTTTTTAATTTTTATTAGGTATTGCTTATTATTTATCTGAAATTTCTTTGTCTCTCGCATCCTTTGGATAATTTTCATTAATTATGCTAAATCTTTAGCATTTCAATTTTAATAAAGTGAAATTAATTGAAATAAATTTAATAGCCGAGTTCAAAATATGTGGCGAAAACATTATTAGACTGCTTCAAAATTGTATGCTAGAAAAAAATGTCAAAACCTTAATTGTTTCTTTTATTGTAGAAACAAAAATCTACTTTTCCAGTTTCAATTTTGTTAAAAAGTTTGTCCTTTAATTGGAAAATCAAAAAGTCCACAATGGGACCAGAATTTAAATATTTTGCAAATTGATTAAAATGATAGATTTTAAATACATTTTAGGACAAAAATTTCAATACAAAATATGTTAAATGTTTATTTTAAATCCATCTATGTAGAGATACGTTTCTGAATAATGATTTGTTTGAAAACTTAATAATTTGAAGGAAATCCGTCCTTAAAATTAGGACACATTAAATAAAATTAAAATGTTTTTGGACCTAAATAAAAACATTAAGAATTTGTTAAAATACATATTCGGAATTTTACGAAACACAGACAATTGACAATAACAAATGCTAGAGAGACACATGAGACATCTCTCCTCAAAAGGGCATGTGGGGTCCGTCGTCAAAACCATGTGTTGTGGTCCGAATTTCGAAATAAATGTTTTGAAGCAGTCTAGTAGTGTAAGTACATCAGGAGCGAATGCAGGTCAACTATTTGAAGGGGTCGAGGAAATAAATTTAAATTATTCTGCATTTATCTTTTTGCCTTTTTTATATAAAAAACTTTTCGGTTTTGGATCCGCGCATGATGTACATCATCCATATTTGATCGGATTGAATATGAAAGATATACATATGTATGTATGTTTTAAGCTTTAAAGTTTGACTTCATTTGAACTGGCGGCCTTTTTCCATTCTGGTTTTATGTATTTTTGAAATGCCGCTCGTTTTTTTTTTTGCAATATTGCTCTTATTTGTATTTATTTATTTGTTTAATTATTTATAATTTGTTTGTAGTTGTATTGTTTTAAAATTATCTAATAATTTGTATGTTGTTTTTTATATTATATATAATACTAATGAACACATTTATATAAATTTTTCTTTGAAAATTTAGTTTTCAATTAATAGTTAATTTGAATTAATGTTTTTTTTCCTCTCATTTAGTTTTCTAGCTGTTTTATTTTATTTTCATATAAGTATTTATTTATTTATAATATAATTTAATTATTTTTTTTTTATTTGTGTGTCATTTTGTTTTTACTCGGTGTTATGTAGTCACTTTGGTAATCAGTCTTACTAAAAAATAAAATTATGTAATAAGTTTCGTAAATAAAATACGTAAAATGAAATCATATGAAAATAATTTTCTTGAGTTCAGTCTCTCAATAGTTAAAGACGAAATAAAACAAACAAACAGAAAAAAGTAAAAGTAGAGTAAAATTAATGCATAATAATAATAATATGTAATAAGAATAAAATAAATTTAAACAGAAAAACAATAAAATATTTAGTTACAATTAGTTTTTAATCTCTATTATGTATTTAACTTTCACAGCAATATTTATTCACTTTGTATCTCTCCCTTCATAACGCAAAAAGGGTATCTTTTTGGGCAGAGGGGTAAATAAAATGCTATGCTCTACTGTGTAAAGTTGTTGCTTTAAAGTGTGTTTTAATGTGTTTTTGTTTTTTAGCTATAAAGCTATGTTTGTTTGTATGTATTTAGTTAGTTAGTAAGTTTTTTTTTTATAATAACGGTGTATTTTATCGGTTGAACTTTTAAGATTTTTAAAGTCTGTTTGAAATTGAGTTTTTAACTTTGTTTTTATCATAATCAGTCTATTTAAAAATGAAATTAATCTTGGATTAATAAACTAAAAACTATTACATTATGCGTCGTAGACATACATAAATATACGTGGACATATACATATGTAAATATAGATAGATTTAAATGAAGTTATGAATGGACAAAACGAAACACGAATGTAATTTATGTAAGAGATGACTGTGATGTTCGCATTAGAAATTTGGCGCGATACCGTCGCATAACTTTGTTCTTCAACTGTTGTCGCCATTTTGTTACGTTGTTACGTTGTTACACATAAACGTAACGATGAATAATGATGAGTAGTGATTGCAATGTAATGTGAGGTAAAAATGAGATGGTCATGTTTAATTATTTTATATTTTATAATTATTTATGTATGTATGTTATGTTATGTTTTTGTTGTCGTCTGAAGTTAAAGTATCTAGTAATGGAGTGTTTTTGTTTAACTACATATGTCTGAATGTATGATTCATACTATAACTGATCCCTAAATAATATGAACGAGGTAATCGTTGTAACTTAAATACTAATAAAAAGTTTCTTTTTGTTTTTGTTAGATTTTTTTTTTTGTTGTTATCAATCATCTGTTTGTGAAGATCGATAAATTTTCTAGTTTTTTGCAATGTTAAGATTGTTACCCATGATACATGTATGCCGCTGATGATGATGTTATTGTTACTGAGGCGGCTGATGCGGTTGATGTGGTGTCCGCCGCAGCATTGATATTTGTAGTATTATTTATCCATCCCAATGACGGATATGTTGAACGTTAGAAGACATGTACAAAGCGTTTATAGGGATTAGATCCCTCTTTAGAGTCGGGTGATAATTCAATAAGAAATACTATGCGACCGTCTGGCATTAAGGCCACATCACAAGTACGATCTTTTTCATCCAAAGTTGGTGGCATTAAGGGATTCAATGAAGGTCTTACTTCGATCTGCAAAGAGTTAGGCACATAGAAAGTTTAACCAATTAGATCATTGATTTATGTATGTATGTAAATAAAAGTTATAAATGTACATATGTAATTATCTATTGCTACTTACATCCCATAAATAATCCAATGTAGGACTATATACTACAATGCGTTGATTCTTGGAATCTGCAACTATAATGCGACCATCATCGTCGCAACATATACCTGAAGGGCGATTAAATTCTTGGAAACCAGAACCTTCGTGACCCTTGGCTGATAAAATCTGCAAAAACAAACGTGACATGTTATTAGCATACGCAGTTAGTATTTGATAATATAGTACATATGTATGTATGTAGAAACTTACCTCATTTATATCAGGATCGATCAGGTACAAACAATGATTGTCAAAGTCGGATACTATAATATTACCGGTGGGTGTGTAGCACACACCACGCGGCGAGGCTATGCCCTTATTGGAACCATGATTATCAAATACAATTTGACGTATAAATCTACCCTCCGAGTCGAATTGTTGTATACGATGATTGCGCGAATCGGTAACGACAATTTGACGTCTTGCATTTACGGCCACATCCCAAGGATATTGGAATTGACCATATTCCTTGCCGTAACTGCCGAATTTCAGTAGGAAAACACCCGAAGATGTAAAGATTTGCACACGATGATTATCCTTGTCCACCACAATGATACGATTATCAATATCTACACAAATACCGGCGGGAAGATCGAACTCGCCATTGCCCACGCCCTTGCGGCCAAACTTGAATTTGAGAGAGCCATCGGGATTGAAAACTTGTACGCGATTGTTGCGTCTGTCGGAGACTAATACGTGACCGAGTTTATCGACACACAAACCCCATGGGCGGCTGACCTGGCCATCTTCGTGGCCTTCGGTGGCAAACGAGAGAGATAGAGCATTCGAGTTTCGGGCCTTGACGGGTTCGGAAGTACCAGGAATAGCGGGTGTTGAACGGGGAGCGCCAAAGTGTAGACCAGGCGAACTGCGCATCACACTGAGTTCCCAATCCAGACCAGGATTGGGCATACTGCAAGCACTACCGCCTCTAACTTGCATTACCGGCGAAGGATTACGGAATGAATTGTCTCTTAGGAGTGGGCGTCTCATATTAGAGGGTACAACGCCATTTGTTAGCCCATTTGAGGACATCGATAATACGGTGCCCACCGACTCCACAGCTGCAGTGCCACCCACAATTGTGCCACCGCTTATATTCATCAGGGGCATATTCTTCTCATCCACCAAAACTATGCCACCTTGATTGCGTATGTCTTGCAATAAGGTATAATCGGGAGCCGCAAAAGCAAACACTTCTTGCTTGGGCTGTAAATCTTTGTAAATAGCAGCAAACTGTTCGAGTTGTCTCTGACCATTTGTCACCTTCATGGCAATGTCGACGTGATCCATGCGGCCACCGTTTTCTGCCACTTTATTCAACATATCGGAAGTTTCAGCTAAACCGGCTAAAGCTGATTTTAGTCCAGCCATTTGATCGTGCAACATAGCCAAACGACGCTGCCTCAATTTCTCTACAAAGTCCAAAAGAAAACGTTCGCGATCTTCAATGGCGATGAGAAACTGACGGAATCCCTTGCGAATGTTGTCGCTCAACTCGGCGCAATTTCTCTCGATGTGACGTATGAATGCCAAAGCCTTGTCAATGCTGCTCTTAATGCACTTGGTACCCATGCGACTGCTCTCCAAGGCTGATTCGATTTTCTCCCTCGATTCATCGACAAAGTTCTGAATCGAAGAGTAGCAGTGCTCCTTGTGCTCGTGCAGGGTACAACATTGGCACACCAACTTCTTGCAGTATTCACAAACATAACGCAACAGTTCATTATGTAGATCGCAAAGATAATTTGGGCTGGGTATGCTCGGTACGCTAGTTGACATACCGCCGGTGGGTGAAGTGCCAATTGGTGTTGGCAACGAGATAATGGAGTGATTAGAGGATAATGGTGATTTGCGATGTTCTCTTAAGCAATCATTGCACATGAATTCATTGCACTCCAAGCAGCGTATCGAAGCATTAACTTCACACCAGCCGCAGCTAATGCTCGAGTTATTCGATGATTCCGGAGACATTTTGGGGGCTCTCATGCCACTGCCTATGGGTGCTACACCAATACTAAATTCCTGTGGTGTCTCCAATGACGAAAGGAAGTTATTGAAAAAGAAATCATTACGAGGTGGTGAACTGCAAAGAGGAGAGTGGAAACAATTATTTCATATATTTTGAGAAATTATTCATAGTGCACTTAGTGCAAGTGCAAATACTTACTCATTACGAGCATCGCTATTCATCATACCGCTGCCAATGTCCCAAGCTGGAAATGAATCCAAAATACCTGCTAACAGTCTTTCGGCGGGTGTAGCGCCGCTATTGGGATTGCCATTTGCTGCTGCATTATTGCCAGTTGCCGATGCCATTTGTGCTGATAATGATGAGTTGTTAGACAACAGTTCCATCATAAACTAATCGATGACCGCTTAAAAGATACTACGGCACTATTGATGGACAAAATTAAGCCGCAGTAAATAACGTTACACTTGGTATTGTAGCAAAAACAAATGAAATGGAAAATATTTATTATCTTTATCTGAATTTTGCACTGTTTTTTTTTATTATTATTATATTTTCACTCTCCTTGTCTTCAAAAATATTCGTGTATGTATGTAACTCAAGAAAATTATTATTATTAATCGTAGTGAAGAGGACTTAAGGGTTGTGCGCAGCAATACGTTCTTCGAATCGCATTGACGTAGTGTGCGGATGTTTTTAAAACTAAAGTTGAACTTTAAGACACTTATTGCAAGGTAAATTTAAGAGTAATACTCGTTAAATAAAATAATAATTTGCAAGATTGTGGATATATTTTATAAAAGCGTTTAGAACGCACGCGTTGAACGATCGAGGAGATGACGAGAGGATGCTGATGATACCGCCAGATGTTACCAAGCGCAACTAAATCAAAAACACTCACTACTGCCGCTTAAGTACTGCTTGCTGCAACACAAGATGAAGAAGAAACAGACCCTAATTCTTCTTGCAATCTTGGTAGGTACTCAAACTCATATTAATGAGCTGGCACGTACAATTTTACACATCCTAGACTACACTTACTATATATGTATGTATTTATTTATGTAATTGTGTGTGTGTGCATGCGCTTGTGTGAGTGCATTGTATGCCTGTGTATTGGTTGGTTAAAGGAAAAGAAGATCCTTTGTTCCTGGCATGAAAAACCCAACAACTGCATACAACAACAATAAATAATAAAAATTTTATGGCTACATTTTTACTATCCATTATCCCTAGCGGGGCAGATGTGTGTCATATTGCTTTTTTCCTACAAATTGTTCCACAGGATGCAGCGATAGATCAGCAGGTCAGCACAATAAACTATTCTTTCTTACATCTAATGCATACAAACGTACATATGTATTTGTAATCCATGGATTTCTTTCTAAGAGATTTACAACTCTCTATAACAATAATTTCGTCTATCTGTTACTAATTGCAAGAGTTCAAAGAAAATCTAAATGAAATGGAGCAAGGAAGTTATTTTTAAAAATATTTCTATATTTAAATTCAAAGTTATTTTAACGATCATAGAGAAATACACGTAGAGCGGAAACTGGAAATTAAAAAAAATTAAACAAATAGTAGTTGTTTTTAATAATACATTCTCACCACATAGGTTTTTCACAACTGAGTTAGGTCTGTGACAGCAGAGTTACCGATCTAAGTGTTTTTACCCATATAGAAACTACATAGAAAAAAAGTCAAACAAAAAAATAACTCTAAATAATCACACATACGAGTGTTGTTTTTGTTTTCACATAGTTTTTTTTTACTAATACATTTCCACCTCTTTGGTTTTTGACAACTGAGTTAGGCCTATGACTTGTTCAACATCTGCAAGATTATATGATTTGGAAAGAATTGCTTTAAGTGCTTTTTTATTGAACATTTTTCATTCATTATTTAAACACCTTTAAAAGAAAACAATTTGTCCTTAGAGGAAATTTTGTACAGATGTCATCGATTTATCAATTGATATTAACATCTGCTACAAATAAATTTACATCGATATTTTGGTACGTGGTTTCTAATATTTTCTGGGAACGCATTTGATCAGGCTGGGGTTGATGATGAGAATTGATATTTATTTACCGTCAATTATAGAAATAGTCTAAAAATAGTGCCTTAGTTAATTAAGTGACAAAAAGTCATTAACTTACATCAAATGTAAATGGTGTAAGCCATAGATGTATTTTACTTGTCTTAAAATAAAAGAGGGGAGAAAAAAGACAGTATTTTGAATTATTATGTACATATGTATGTATGTGCTGTAAACAACCACCCCAAATATTTATTCAGGAAAAGCCACCCTATAAATGTACTAAGTACGTTTCATTGACTACACTACTGAAGCTCAGAACTCAAATAAAGAAAATTTAAGATTTTACTTAAACCACAAATCAATTCAACAAATACAGAATGCAAACATTAAGGATTCTTAATATACATACATACATATATTGTATTAAATTAAATTGCCCTACTAAAACAATATAAACGAATATTAGAAAAGATAGTTGACAAACAGGAATCCCGGATTTTAATTTAAAAAAAAAAACTGATACTGTTCATGTGGAACCTATGTATATATCCAGCACCAAAGCCTGTGTAAGTTTTAAGTACGTGTTGATGTAAGAATAGACGAGAATAGATAAGACCGAAAATACAAATGTTTATAAACAAATGATTTTTTCTAACATTATATTGAAACAAGTAAGAGTGCTGTCTAAAATCGAGGTAGTGCCGATTTGTTATTGGAATTGATTTATCAATCATTAAAGAAATTTATTTGGGGTCTTCGGAAAGTTTAAATTAACAGACAGAACAGAACGATCCAGAAAGTTTATGTTTGATGAAATCTAGAAGTTATCTTTGGAAGACTTATTCAAAATTCCATTTACTTTTCATCGATATGATATTTGTTAACATTGTTGTTGTTATTATTGTAATTATTTTTTTTTTTAATTATATATTTGCCAATGTTTCAAAATGATAACAACATGTTATAATTTTTTTTACTATAATCTGTAATTTCAATAAAATTTTGTAGAAATTTCATATCCTTTATACTCGTATTTTATTTAATTTAAAGAAAACAGCAATACATATTTACTGGTTTTAAAACCCCCAGTTTCTAATGCAATTTTTCATGCCGCATTCAGAATTGTATCTCTAATAAATGAAAGTTTTCTATCTGCGACGCTTTCTTTTGAGTGGGCCTTGGTTTTTAATTTGTTTGCACATATCTCGGTAATAACTTCCCTCGATTTATATCGAACTTTCTCAGATATCCCACTATACGAGTTGTTGTAGATGGGATATCATCAAAAGAGTTCAAGGTACCGCAAGGCTCCGTTCTTTCTCCTACTTCCTATTCTTTATTTTTCTAAACGATATTCTACGTCAAACTTACAACACTATCTATTCTTTTGCAGATGACAGCAACATTTGATGAGGCCAAACATGAATGATTCCCTTAATCGGGACCATGTGAAAATATCTGAATGGGGTCGCTTTCAACGCTCGCAAGACTCAGTGCATGTTGAGACAAAAACGAAGCTTTATCTGTATTTATCCGTCTAAATATTGTGAAATCAGGAGCTCTTGATGTTCTGGTCATGAGAAAACAATGTAATGTCCGCTGGTTTAAACACATCTTTCTAGTGTCGATAGAAGCATTGAAGTGTCTCGGTTTTCTGAAACTGTGTTGGAATTACTTCACACCATCAGATCTCCTCACTATTTACACCACCTATATCCGTCAGAAAATGGAATATACCTCCCCTGTATGAGTCGGTGCTTCAAAATCTATTTTTCTATCAGGCCGAAGGTGATTATTGGTGACAGTAGGGAATCCAATTCTATTTATTCGTTGCGGGCTTCGTTTCACTGTTCTATCGGTACCGCAATGGAAGTTCTTCCTGTCATTTTGCAATGTGGGAAAGTTCAAATCGAATGGCGCCAAACACTACTCTCGCTTTCCTAACACCCTCCCTCCCATAACCTAATTTCCTAGTTCTAACACAATCTGTTTTTCAAAATTAGCTTTTAAAATCACTCGATTTGTAAAAAACAAAACTGAAGGGTATATATGATTCAGAACGTCGGAATAATCACTCTGGCTTGTCTTTAGCTAACTTTGACCCCAAGATAATAAAAAATTAAATTGTTTCATAAACATTCCTCAGTTTGTCCACAATTTTTGAAATGACAGCTACATTAATTATATACGATATTTTCAACAGACTCCTTAAGTAACTAAAAACAGAGTTATGTACATATGTATGTGATCTAGCATTAACATTTGTTGTGTCTGACGAAAACCCAACGAAATCTTCCAAATACACAAAATGGGATATTAGCCAGATTACTTAGAAACAGTTAAGTGACAATTGACTTCACGCTAGATTACATGGGATGTATAAAGTAAAGTGTCCATATATGTATATCTATAAGTTATACAATGACTACTTGCTTAATTCTGCTGGGTACATAACTTAAAGCGTCAAATACACAAAAAGCCAAATTATTATCCTTTATAAACTGGGATTCCTCCCCTACTCCACTATCAATGAAAGACACAATTTTCTCTATACTAAATTTAGAAACATGAGACAGAATATGAAACACGCAGCAAAAATCACCAAACAAATGTTGCATCTTATGAAAAAAATTTATAAATTTACGCACAATAGACATACATACATATAAATACAAAATAAGGATTGTGTTTCACGATTACCTTCTTTTGTGTTTTTTTTTTTTGTTTTAAGAAAAAGTAGTGCAATTGGGGAGTAAAAATAAGAGTATTACACACAAAAATATCATCCCCCAAACTTTATTTACACGAATGTAGTACTTTATTTCGCATTTACTATAAACTCACCCTACACTTTTATTTCTGATACAAAAAAAAAACAACATATACACATTCATACATATATTTGTATGTGTGTGTGTGTTTGAATGTTTTTTCTCGAATTTATTATTACAGTCGAAATTAGATATAACGAATACGAGGGAACCCACAATTTCAGTTTGAAATAAACAAAGTTAAGTGGAAAAAATAGCAAAACTGGAAAATTTGATTATTTTTTTGCCCGTAACTCAAAATTTTGGTGGTGTTTGGTAAATTTCAAAATCTGATTCTTGTTATGCTAAATAACACCTACCATTAACAAATATTATCACTTCCCAGGTATATTTGTATTTTATTATATTTTGTATCAGTGCGTAGTATTTTTTTAATTTTTGTAAATTTGATTATAAATTTAAGTCAGACCGAAATTACTGTTATCATTAACGTTACCGAAATAACAGCAACTATCGTTAACGAAATAATCGAAATTAGCGTTAGCGTTACCTTTTAATAGTTTCCAATCGGTAGCTAACCTTGTTTTTTAGAGACATAAATTTTAATGGGATATAGAAAATTCACAAGAACCCATAAACCGGACAAATTTATAGATTTATCTTTATACCTACGTTCCAAAATTTTACATTGCATTTGGAGTTATCCATATCAAAACGGAAAGAAAACAGCTATTATCGGATTTAACATCTTCGATTTTAATGATTTTTACCACACATATTACGTTGCAAAGGGTTCCTCAAATCTATGACTATTTCATCGAAGAACCTTTCCATTTCAAAAATATCGCGATTTGAAAATTGAAAAATTTCTTAAAATTGTCTAAAAAAGTCCAACATAATTTTTGATTCCATTTTAAAGGGTAATTTTTATATGAATTTATATATAAAAACGTACTTTTTTTGCAGGAATTCAATACTCTGAAACATTTTGATGAATTTATCCGATAGTCAGTTAAAATTTAAAATTCAACTTTTTGTTGCAAAGCTTATGAAAATATTCGTCCGCTAAGTGTTTACACTTTAAAAATATTTTTGAAAATTTATTTTGAGGATTTTCTTTCTAAAAATTTTATGATTTTGCAGCCAATTTATAGTAGAGCGTACTAAATTTTAACAAAAACACTAAAAGTATAAACATAGTAGGTACGTAAGTATGTATGTATGTGTATCAGGTATGGAAGGATGAGTTTGTACGGTACTCTCAAAAAAGTACCGTACAAAAACTAATTTATTAAAATATCGTAAGTGTTTTATGCAATAGAGCCGTTTTTAAAAAGCTCGACTGAAAAATATTAACGATACATACAACCAATAATACAAAATGTCCTGCGCTATACAATTTACAAAAGCCCAATTGTATAGCATTTTACCAATTATTCACAAGAATATTTGGGAAACGATTAACATAAAAACGATTTAAATTTATTTGTTAATTTGTTATAAATTAAGTTTTGTTTATATTTTCCATCCCTGATGAATATGCATTAAAGTAAGGAACATAATAATAAAGAGGAATAAAATCGTATGCGTAGTATATAGGTATACAAACATATGTATGCACGTACATACATACATACATATGTATATAAATATGTATATATATTCGAACTGAATCTAGAAATTACAGACAGACTGACAGACAAGAAAAACGGATAAATACGGCGTCAACATTGTTAACAGCGACGTCAGTTTAACAAGATTTTCAAGTTGAATTGATACGAAAGAAGGAATAAAAAGAAGGTCCTTCTTTCATTTTGTACTGCTTCTAATTTTGATTCTTCTCCTTCTCAACATTTCGTATGCTCTTTCATTTTCTTTACTCGTATTCTCATGACCAGAATTATTAACCATCATTAAAAGTAATGTAATCTTCTACGAATCGTATACATCGTCGCTGCACCAAGTTCAGTTTTCTGTTTTAACCAGATTTTCTGAAGAGACAAAATAATTGTTAGTAATTTCGCGAAAATCTATAAAGTTATACGATTTATGGAAACCGAAGCTTTATTACTATCAACAAATCATTTGATTTGTTATTGCATATTTTTCCGTAATTCGTTATAAATGCATATTTGCATATTTTAACATTTTTACCCCCATTTTCTCAATCTCTGGTTATTTTTTATTGTGACGAATTGGAGGTTTATCATTACGAAAAACGACAACCAGATATTGAGAAAATGGGGGTTAAAGTGAATAAACATTTAATTTGGATATGAAAAAAAATTTCATTGAAAATATAATTACATGGAGTGCGGAAAAGTAGATTAAAACATAGATCGGAAACTCTCCTGTTAAAGATCTAACTCAGTGCTCAAAATCCTAAGTGCTGAGAATGTATTAGTAAAAAAAACGATGTGAATACAGAAAAATATGTGTGATATTTTTCTAGTTTCCACTCTATGCGTATTTCTCTATGGTTTAAAACGTTTTTACTTTTGAGTTAGGATCTCTTAAGAGATATTTTTAGGAGATCCTAAATTAACTACTTACGCAAAAATTTAGACCAAGCTTTTTCTTCTGTTCGATAAATTTGTTATTGAAAATCAGCTAAATCGGCCCACAAATGGCTGAGCTATGAGCAAACAACCAAGACACCTCAAGATTTGGACATTTAAATTTATCTTTTTTATATAATTTTGCTAATCTGAAAATAAATCTGTCTAAAATTTTAGAATCGTACTGTCAGTTTTTGAGATATTTTCACTTTAAGCTTTCACGAAAAAAAAAACAGTTTTCTAACAGTATTACCCCAAGAAATAAATATTGTTATATTAATATTTAAGGATGTTTGCAGGATTGTGTAAGGAATTGCATAGTTCATATATTTTAGTTAATTGTCAACAGATTTTATCACAGCTAATGTATTTAAGTTTTTTGTGTAATACAGAAACTAGACAATTCTGCGATTAATATAATGTATTATTAAAGTTTACAAATACATCACAAATGTCCAGTTTCTGCAGTATTATTAGCTGTGATAAAAACTACTGACAATTAACTGAAAAATTGTAACTTTGCAATTAATTGCATAATCCTGTAAACATCCTTAAATAAAACTATTTGAGAACCTTTTATTCACTCTTTTCGCTCTTGGTGTAGGCGTTTTATGACATCGAAAATTTTGTACTAGATTAAAGAAACGCCTACGACAACCACGAATAAATGGTACTCATTTAGAAGCTAAACTTCAGTAGATGTTAAAACAATATACAGTTTTTAACTTTTTCAATAAATTTTCACGTTCCTGAGATAAAACTGTTAAAAAAAGCAATTTCTAGTGAATGCTTTAAAGTGGAAATATCTCGATAACTAACCGTAAGAAAATGAAGCAATTTTCAGCTGTGGAGTAGTGTCGAATACTGAGTATTTCACAGCCGAAGTAGATGTAGAAAGGGAGTGCGACTACGATGAAAACGAATGGGGGTTCGACTACGATGAAAACGAATGGGGGTTCGACTATTGAACACCTTTCAAGCACATGAAAGCTGTTAAATTCGACTTGGTCCACATTTAAAATTCAATCAGCTCTTCTAATGTATTCTATCCCTAGAGGGAACAGAATAGATGGTATGAACCTGTTATTCATACTGTTGTTTTTACTTTGCCTCTACCGACACAGAACTGGTCTCGTGATTGGTCCCCCGGAAACAGGTTCAAGCCGGAAACAGGCTATTCATAAAAAATTTACCGATTTTTGATAATCCTGTAAAATTTTTAAATTTGTTCCCAAAAAAAAATACATATTTTGGCAAATCAAGCCCATTTTTTTTGCTCGAGTTTGTTTACAACTTTAATCTTGTCAAAAATTTTTTTTCCTGTAGTTTGTATACATTATGTCAGCTGTTTTTGACACTATAAAAGTTATTTGTTTTTGTATTGTTGTATTTGTTGCCGTAACGCATACACCTTATAATCATTACGCCAAAACATTCGAAATTGAATTATTATTTTACACTGCAGCCACACGATCAAGTTTTTCTTGATAGTCTTTTACATATACTGTTTGTCAAAATTTATAAAAATTGAAAGCGGTGACGTAGGCAGCACGCAACTTGAAAACAATTTTAGTTCAAATTGGACATAAAAATGTAATCAGCTGTTTTCTTGAATGAAAAATTGAACACCAACTTGAATGTGAAATTGAATGCAAGTTCGTTTCAATTCTTAAAAGTGTGAGTGTATTAGTAAAAAAGTGTGAGTGTATTAAAACTTGAAAGGCAAAACTTGATCGTGTAACCCCCAAGTTAGGAAATAGGTATTTAAGATTTTAGTAATTTAGGGATGTAAATGAGTTGCAATATTTTTCACAAAATTTCGTAAATTATCCACTTATTGACAACTTAAGTGATGTGAATGACCTCTTTTCGCATGTGACAGAACTAGTGGGTTTAAAATAACTTATAAACACATCCTGCTGGGAGAGTCCTAGCTATTTATTATTTTAGTATGTTTTAATACTTTTAAAGTTCTGATTGGTAAACTTGTTTCGGTAAATAAAAAGGAAGAAAGAGAATGTATGTATGTATGAATAAGTGTGTGTGTGTGTATACATACATATGTTGTTGTTTTAGGGGATGTTCAACAAACGAAAAAGTAATACTGAAAACACATACTTTTTGAGACTGTTATTTTTTAATTTTTTTTGTCTGTTTTTGTATTTGGGGAACAAGTAAAATCAATATTTTTCTTGGCGACATTTTTGTTTTTTATTTTTTTGGAAATTTTAAGTTCAATACTTTGTTTAAAACAAATTAATAACTTTTAAAGACACAAAATGACTACTAGTGGATAGGGAGATCTACATTAGTACATTTGTGCATACATACATATTATTTTCATATAAAAGGTACTCCATTTTTTAATACATTAAGTACATACGTACTTATATATATACATACATAATAACTAAATATGTATGTATGTATGTACATCTTATTGATGTAAATATGTAAGTTTGTAAATATGTATATATATTTATACATACAATATTTTTGTTTTTAAGAAGAGAAAATGATTTTGAGAAGTAGAAGCAAAAAAAAAAAGAAAAGAAAAGTGTACTTACAATTTGTGGCCCAGGCATACGAAGTAAAATAAAGTGTTTTATAGGTGTATGTATGTATGGCCTTGATCTAAATTGTTGGATGATGATTTTTTAATACAAAATTTGCTGTATTTTTTATTTTTTTATATATTTGTATTAATAGGATTTATGTCTTTAGAAGACCTTACATAGAAGCAACAAAAACAAAATATGTAGGTAGGTATAATAAATATTGTTAACACCGTTTTTAATCACAAAATAATTTTCTTTTTTTTATTATTTATTATTTAAAATAGTAGTTTGGTTTGTATTTTCACGTAGCACATCAGAGTTGTAGTCGTTTGGTGTTTGAAAGTTTATATTTTAGGTATTAGATTTTGTATATTTTATTTTATATTATTGTATTGTATTATTAAATGTGTATTACTTTTTACTTTTTATTTATTTGTTAGTAAGTTAGTTTGTTAGTTAGTTTGTTTGTTGTTTTCTTATTTTATGTGTATACATACATATATGTACTACTTATATATATTTATTTTTTATTTTTTTTTATTAGTTTGGATCTCTTATCGTTCTTTGTTGTTTTTTTCTTGATTATTGTACATTTTTCTATGTTTTTCTTTTTTTAGTGTGTCTCTTGCTTGTATTATTGTTTTGTATTTCTCGGTTAGTAATTTTTTAGTTTATGTTTCTGTCACTTAAGATTCCAGACTGATTATGATGAGTCCACAAAGTATATGTTTATGTACCCCAGCGAACATGTAACGAACACTGACGTAGCTAGCATTGGCAGCAGAGTTGGATGTTTTTCGAGTGCAGTTCAGCAGCAGCAATGACACACTCTAAACATGCTCAATGTTTTCGATTTTTTATTTCTTTCTTTTGTTAATTTCCCAAGCATTAACATTTGGTTCTATAACTTTTTTTGTTACACTTGGCCGCCAAAGAGTGCGTGCTCAAACTTCTCTTACACACAACAACAACTCTCTTAAACATACAACTGTTATGGCCTTTTTTTTTGTATACAATGTTAATTAATTAAATGTACCTACATACATACATATGTATGTAAATATGTAAATATGTTGTGTGTTGATTTTTATTCTCTCAATTGCAGTCTTTCTAGTTTTTCGTTTTTGATATTATTGTTTATTAATATTATTTTTCTTTATTTTTGTTAACTAAATATCAGTTTTCTTGAGTTTTAGAAAATTATTCGATTGTTAATGTTTATCATCTATCTTTGGCTTATGGCCACCTCTTTTGTTGGATTTTGTTTTGTAACTAAATCCATATAGAGGAATAAAATGAGTAACCCTTAACATTGGAGTGAATTTTTTCTGTTAAACTGCCAGCTACTGTTGTATCAAAAGTTCTTTGTATAGAAAATTATGGGGATGTTTGCTGTATTTGAGTTAGTTACGAGAAGTGGTTGTTGTTAATCTTGAAATGGTTGGTGGTTGCTTTTTTTTTTTGCCGTCAATGTCTGAAATGGAACATACTTTTAAATCTAATTGAGCACCATGCATACAAATTGAACAAGTCTGGTATATCAAATCCAATTGCATATTCAGAAAGGTGGTCGTGATAATCTCAAAAGTGTTTTCTTTTTCGAAGAATGTTCTTATAGCACAATATCGAATGAAAAACTGATTTTGGTTTCATTAACTCATACCTATGTATGTATGTGAACGAATTTCTTTCATTCGATATTTTGAAACAAGCTATTAATGTCCAAGTTGTGACACAGAAAAATTTGTTCATTTAATGAAATCACTGCTAAAATTTAAAACAAATTACATAATTTCAATTCCTTTTCAAATAAATATTCATTCTTGTTCTTGTCTTTATTCGGATTTAAAATAATACCAGCCATTCATTTCGTAAAATCATTATCAAATATAATTATTTAGCTTTAATTTAAATAGAATTAATTTATCGTTGAATTAATTTATTTCTGAATTCCGCTATTTTTTCTTCATTCAATATTTTTGTTTCCCTTTTAATAATTTACAAAATTTCTACAGCGTTTTTGTAATAGTATTGAATTTGAATGGGGATTGAATTGAGGTATTAAGACAAAGAACTAATTTGTGCTAATTTGATTTTGAAAATTGAATTAGGAATTAATTATTTCGAATCTTTGGTTCTTGTATTAGTTGGATTCGTAGCTTTTATTTTAAAATTTACGGAGATGCAACGTATCCAATGTAATTTTACTTTTCTGATAGGTATAAAAAAAGTTTTTATAGAATTTTTAATAAGGTTTTTGTTAAAAATGTTTTATTCTACTATCTAAAATTCATATTGATTGTCCATTTATTTGCCTCATATATGTATGTATGTATAAAATAGGTTTCAAAGTTATCAAAGAGATTAATGTATATTTTTGCTTGCTTTCTTGTACTGCTTATTGGCGCATCAACGATATCGACCCCTGCCTGAAATTATCGTATGTTACAGAGACCAAATTTTACAGGAGAGCTTGCTTTATTATTAAATTATTTTGCTTTGGCTGGTATCATCAATTCCAAATTTTAAATGCGATACAATAACCGATTTAGTAAATTATATTTCACATACGTTAAAATTAACTTAAGTAGTAATATTTGCATAAATATTGCGAATATCGGTATAATATTTTACTATGTATATATAAATGTAACATACGATCATTTCGCGCAAAGGGGTCGGTCGATATGTACATATTGTAAGTTATACAGCTTTTGATTAGTTTTGTGTTAGACTGTATATGATAATAAATCTGTTATGTTAAACAATTCGATAATGTTAAATTTGTACACTAAAATAAAAAGAGAGAAAACTTTTTAAAAATGTTATATTCATCTAAGTGTTGCCATAAGAAACAGTTTTTTGACGTTTTGTGTCCGAATATTTGTAAAAATCCCAAATATCTCCGGAATTTCAGCCAGCACATGTCTTGGCCATAGATAAATACACATAGATCGGTAACTCTGCTGCCATAGACCAAACTCAGTTGTCAACAAGTAAGAGAGCTATATTCGGCTGTTCCGAATCTTATATACCCTTCACCAAATTATACTTAAAAATATTTTTTATTTTAATATTTTTATTTAAACAAAATCAAATTTTTTTTTTAATTTTTTTTAAAAAAAGTTTTTTTTTTAAATTTTTTTAATTAATTTTTTTTAAAAAAAAGAATTTATGACAAAAAAAAATTTTTGATGAAAAAAAAATTCGGGTTAAAAAATATTTTTTTCCGATTTTGACCCATTGTATAATGAAATATCTATCATTAGATATCCATATCGTCTATATTAATGACCAGGGCAACCAAAAATATGCAATATCATATTTTTTGCTGTGCGTCGTATAAACATATGAGTTAGTATTTATCCGTTTCAGACAATTTTAAGAATTTTGGCATCGATTTGTTAGCGCATATTTTTGCATATTTTGCCCTATACTGCATATTTTGGCATATTTTGCGTTTTATAGCATATTGTTGCATATTTAACTCATAACTGCATATTTTTGTTGGATATTTTCTTTTATTTTTCATTATTTTATTTATATATTTTACTATTTTGTTAAGGTCCAATGATAATTGGCCTAAGTTACTTAAATAAAAAATAGAGTACCCATAATCGCTTATATTCACAGAGTTTTCGTTGATTTAAGGGAGCTTAGTTTTCATATATTTCAATTAAATTAAAAATATACACACAAATATTAAAATTTAACAAATAGTAAAAATACGTAAAAAATTAAAAGAAAATTCCAAAATTGTATGTTATTATGGGCAACTTCTTAAAAAATTGTTGGATACATTTAAAAGAAGGAATTTTAGTCAGCTTGAGATTGAGACAGTTTGGGCATTAATAGTTTACCACTAATGTAAAATTAAACAAGTATTCAACAAACGTTCAGAATATTAAGATCTATCGAAAATCTCGCGTTCAAAACCCGTTGATATATTTACACAACTTGTAAAAAAATTTATTAAGAAATCGTTAAAAAAGAATATACGTGGATATCGATAAACGATACAATGGATGAGAAAGGAAGAAACATAGGAAATGTCACGGTATTTTGAGTCCCAGTGATAAAACTTGAACAAAAAGTTTTTTTAATTGCCGCAGTCTTAAATAGAACTAATCATTCCACTATTGTAAGGTTCTTTTATAATTCTATTTAAATTTTAGAAGCCGAATTCAGATGTTAATCTAGATACATGATGAATGCTCCAAAATCCTTTGCAATTTTTTACCAAAAAATTACAGGCTATTCACAGAGTTTTTGAAACATTATTCAAATGATAAAAAAAACTTTTAAAGCTTCATATAGAATAGAAACATTTGGAGAAACTTATTGGGTACATCCTCAGTAGGAATCCTATAAACATTGGGACACATGGATTGAGAATGTAAAATATTATGCCACTAATTACTAAAAAAAAGTTTGAAGTATTAAGCAGGTTAAAATATGAGACAAATCAATTGATTGTTTAAGAAACTCGGAAATCTAAAACAAAGATTTAGTTAAAAAATTTTAGAACTTAAGTAAACACATAGTAATTTATTTCTAAATATAATAAAATGAATTGAATATAACTATTTTCATGTAGTGCCAAATTTCCTAAAATCGATATTTAATCCTATAATAACCAATTTTAATTTATGAGCTCAATATTTTATTTACTTCATATATATTTTTTTATGAAATTTTGAAATCAAACAATAACCAACTATTTTTAAGTGCATATTTTTTATATTTTAAGAGCATATTTTTCGTTTTTAAGTGCATATTTTATGCGCATAAAACACTTTTTTTAGAGCATATTTTTGGTTGCCCTGTTAATGACTTAGTAATCCAGATATAGGTCAAAAATCGAGGTTGCCCTAGTTTTTTCCTTATATCTCAGCCATTTGTGGACCGATTTTCTCAATTTCGGAGATATTGATGTATGAATCGAGTATGTAAGTTATTTGGGGGCTTCGGAAAGTTGATTTCAACACACAGACGGACATGGCTATATCGATTCCGTTATCTATAACGATCCAGAATATATATACTTTATGGGGTCGCAAATGAAAAATGTGGAAATTACAAATGGAATGACAAACTTATATATACCCTTGCCACTCATGGTGAAGGGTATAAAAACGTAAGTGGTAAAAATGTATGTGAAAACAAAAACAACACTCGTATGTGTGATTATTTTGAGTACATAATTTTTTGTTTGAGTTTTTTACTAGTTTCCGCTCTATGTGTATTTCTCTATGGTCCTGGTTAGATACTACTTTTATCTAGATATTTACTTACGTATATGTATAGAGTAAAACCTTGTTAATCCGGACGGCGTTAATCCGTATTATCCGGTAATTCGGACACCATTTTTCCAATATTGAATGACTATTTTACCAAGCAAAATAAATATCTTTAATATTTTTATTGTTTTTTAATGATTTTTGGAATTGAAATATGTTAATACATAGATACTATAAATGTTGTTTTTAAATATAATATATCATTAGATATGTATTTTAAAAGCATTTTTAATACAATAACAATGTTTTTAATTTTTATTCGGTAGTCCGGATAATTTGATATTCCGTATTAGGGTCTGCAATCAATTATCCGGATTATGGTGATCTCAGTATTCCCAGGAGAAGGGGTTTTCTACTCTTTAGAAGTTTTATTAAAACCATATAATCATAATTTAAAATAATCAAGGTTTTACTGTACATATGTATATTTTTTCAGTATACAGTGCGAACTCGATTTGCGCAAGCATTCATTACCGCAACACATCAATTTGCGCAACGTTTTTAACCTAACAAGAGAGCTATATTCGGCTGTGCCGAATAAATATATATTTTTTTTAATATTTTTATTTAAACAAAATTAATTTTTTTTACCAAACTGTTTTTAAAAAAGTTTTTTACAAATTGTTTTTAAAAAAGTTTTTTACATTTTTTTTTTAAATTTTTTCCAAATTTTTTTTTCAAATTTTTTTTTTAATTTTTTAAAAAAAAATTTTGGGAAAAATGTAGAAATTACAAACGGAATGACAAACTTATAATATAAGTACATATTATGTACTTAGATAAATTTGGATATTATTTTTAATGGTATTTATTAGGGTATTCAATCGATTAACCGTTAATCGGTTAACCGATTAATTTTGGACGGTTAACTGTTCGAATAATTTGAAATTGCCGATTTTCAAATAACAAATAAACCGATTTATTTGTGTCGATTAACCGATTAACCGAAATTCATTTTTTTTTGCACATTAAAAAATTGTTTGTATTTATTTTTCCGTTTCAATTCAAATACAAATTTCAAATTAAAATTAGATATTTTTTGAACATCCAATAAACATGATTAGTGAGTATGTATAACAACTGACATATTTAACTCACATGTATTTGAAACTTTGTTTGTATTTACATGTATAGACGAAACTTTGTTTTGAAATTAGTTTTATCATAACTATACGAAACTATTAAATTAACCAAAATCTAAAACAATCCAAAAAGGAATATTCTTTATCATGCTTTTGATTTCTCCAACATATACAATCTCCAACATATTCCAAGAAAACTTTTATTAAATCTAAAGAAAAAATCGTTTAAATTATTTTCTTTTTATAAAAGATTATTTTAGAAGATCTCACTAAAACCCTAAAAAAATCACACATCGCTCATTTTCTGCAACAACGTCGTAATTCAAAAAAAAGTCATTTCGAGAAAAATGTCTTTAAATATTTTATGACAAATCATGCGATTTCAGAAATATAAATAGTAGATGTTAATATCTTTCTAATCTAACCCAAATTTTTACTTATCAAATATGCGAGAAAACATGAATTTTAATTTTGATGTTTACAACAAAAAAACAATCTCACACAAAAAATAATTGACTTTTTGAAAACTGATGAAACTATATGAAAGCGCATATTTTGTATTACTCAGTTCATAAAACACGGATTTTGAGTTATGACGTTATTGCAGCAAATATGCGATATGTTTACAAAAAAGATCTCAAATACATTATTTGCTGTTTTTTATGTTTTTGTACACAAAATTCGTTGTTGTATTTTCAATTTAAAATGAAAATAGAAATTATTCGGTTAATCGAATAATTTTAAATTAACCGATTATTAACCGAATAAATCTAAACCTCGATTAATTATTTGCTCGATTAACCGATTAAACCAGAAACCCGATTAATTGAATACCCTAGTATTTATAGACGGCAATACTGAGTATTATATTAACACTTTTCAAATTTAGAATATTATTGAAATCATTCGGTATGTCAAGAAATCGTTTCTGCAATGACAATCATACATTGTTTGAAATTTATCTGCAAAAATCACACAAAAATATATTTTCATTGTTTTTACACAATATTCAGCATGTATGTACTTACATATTATTGCAAAAGTTGCAAAAATATTTTTTAAATCTGTTTGCTACCTGAAATGCAGGTAGGTGGTGGTGTACGTTAATTGTTACATGTATGTAGTATGTAGTTTAGATTCCGTATAATCTTGTATCAATCTATGTATACAAGACAGTACCTTTTATGTCCACGACAAATCTCAAGCTGAGAAAATTATATGAAGAAAGAACAATTGATATTGATGGGTTAACAAAAAAATCTATGTTAGGAACAGATGGATATTTTTATACGGAAAATACTCTATATCAATCAGTCTGTTCGTTTGCCTGCTAGTTTTAATATTTTCCAATAATTTGTATACTTTTTGTATTGAAAATTTCCAAAGCTAATAAAAACTAGCAAACAAACTAATAATTCATATACAATTGCCCAATTCACAACTGGTGTTGTAGCGTTGTATCGTTGTATGTCGTAATTTTTTTTATTAATGTTTTGTTTTTGTTTCGAAAAATTTGTTTGAAAAATATTTACGACATACAACGATACAACGCTACAACACCAGTTGTGAATTGGGCAAATATGAATGTATTTTTTGTATTTTTCAATATTATATATGTATGTTGGTCCTCATGCAAACAATTAAATGAAAGATTAGTTGAAGGTAATTCTATAGAAATGTATGTACAAAAAGCCTAATCAGTGATCATTGAATCGTTGAATTGCTCGTTCTTTTGCTTCTAAAGGTAGGGTCACATATGACAAATATTTGACGAAAAAGACGTAACCACTAAATAAAATACATTTGAATCCGTTTATTTATTTCAAAATCTTATTTTACTTAGTATGATTCAAAACAAAAAAATTAGTTTTGTTTTATTTGATGCTGTTTGAATAAAATAATCAGAGCATTTAACTTTACGAGCTGCTTTTCTGATAGAAGTGTTCGGTGCTATCCGAAAGTGATGATCGACTTCTTTTGCCTTAACAATATCTGTTAGACATTTTTTTCTTCCTGATCCAGGTTTTCATTTAATGTTCAAGTCTTTCTTATACTGTTTAATGGCTTTTTAAACAGTATGACCATAAATCTTCAGATCTTTTGTTATTATTTTGGAAAATCCATATTGGATATTTTTGAAAAGTTTTAATTTTTTTTTCGATGTCCATTTTGACCGAAATAAGAGTTGAAAATTAATGATTTAGAAAAGAAAATACATATCCTACATATTTTTAAAAGCTAACGTGATAAAAAAAAGTAATAATTTGTTGGACCAAGGATAAGTTTTGGCTGGAATAGTGCGTATAATTTTTTTCTGACTCACTCTTTAGGTGCATTTAAGTGTTTAAGTCTTTAATAAATAAGTCATTATTGGACTATTTCCATGTAATGTAGACAATATGTAGTAGTCATTTAAAATAATCAGAGCTGTAAATGAATCATTCTTTTTTGATTTTAATTCATTATGAATTGAAAAAATGAATAGAATGAAATTTGAATCAATTCAAACGAATTAGGCAGAAATGAGTTGCAATTCATTTGAATTGATTTTGAATTAATTCAAATGAATTAGAAAAAAGAAATAGCAATTCAAATGAATGAATCAAAAATGAGTTGCAATCAATCAAATTCAAGAGCAGATCTCTAGGGGGAATGAAAAATATCTCCTACCAAAATAAAAATATCCAGTACAAAAATTGAAAAGCCTTGCCCTGTATCCGCGCCTGATCAATGAAAACATGGTTTTTGGAGTTTGTTTCTTCAAAAAGAACTGATTTTTATTTTGAAATACGATGAACGACAAAACACATTTAATATTCAAGAAGCAATAAATACTTTTTGAAATTTTGTGACCCACGACCACCCAAAAAAATAAAACTATCTTCCACAAATAATCAAAAATCAGGAAAAATAACAATGTATGTATGTATGTATGTATGTAGTTCAAAACACAATATGCTAAACATATACATACATATGTATATATTAAATGAGCTACATATAATAGGAATTAATTGCATCAACTAATTATGCTATTATTTTAGTTACAAAATAAGGCTAATTAGATTTAATTAGAATGCATCATTCACCTTAAACAGCAATACCTTTTAAAACTTATCATCTGAAAGATATCCACGTTTAGGGATGTTTAGAATAGAAGCATACGAAAATAATCTTTCAACAGCAGCTAACGATGGTAACGGCGCATTAAATTTAAAGAAAAACGTTGAAGAATCTGCGAAATATGCTGCGAATTCCGCTTCGGAGTTGGAAATGAATTACTAATTATTTTTTCTAATTCATTTGAATTAATTCAAAATCAATTCAATTCAAATGAATTGTAAATAAATTGCTAATTCGTTTTTCTAATTCATTTGAATTAACACAAATTTCATTGAATTCATTTTTTTGTGTGAATGATTCGCGAATTAATTCAAAAATTAATGATTCATTTACAGCACTGAAAATAATATAATTCACCAAAAATATTCAAATTCCAAAAGGGCTTTGCTCAAATACATAGTAATTATTTAGTCATACATACCTTTCATATTACTAGTATTTCTTATACATATGTATGTATGTTTTTAGTATATAATTTATTCGTAATACTTTCTTCATTGTAAAAAAAATACAATTAAAAATCTTATTTTATCTTATAAATTTAAGTTTATCTATTTTTGTTATACCTACAAATATACATACGTAGTATATGGACAAAATAATCGAATCACCAATTGATTTGTAAGGTACATCGTAAGTTTTTGAATACAGTGAAACGAGGTTTATAACGACTCTGAAGGTGTCGGTCCCTTGAGAGTAGTTGAAAATAATATTTTTTAGTTGAAGTGGGTATTTTACTGGTTTTTGCTTATATCATGGACCGATATTGCAGATATGAGATGGAATTAATTTTTTCTTGATCCTAACTCAGACATTTATGAACCGATTTTACCTATTTTCAATAGCAACCAATTCGGAATCATACAAGATATATTGATGTATTAATAATGAAGGAGCGGACATCGCCATCTATGAGGATCCAGAATATACTATATGCAGTGGCTCAATAAAGATTAGGTACATGGCGATAAAATTGGGTTCGAAAATTACGTTTGTGGAAATTGGAAACTTATATATCCCTTACTATTCATGTTGAAGGGTACAGTAAAAGTATACAAAATTATAGTAAGTTCAATCAATGGGACCGCAAAAAACTGTTTAGGTGCAGGTGTATCGAGTGTATTTTTCTTTATAACTCCATTATTAAATGTTCATTTTATTTCGGTTACTTTGACAATAGTGTGGCGGTGTTATGGTTGCCATTTTATTCGAGTCTTTTAGTGATTCAATTATTTTATCCACAATCGTGTATAGTTACCTCAACCAAACTCTTGTATTAAAACATCTTGCAATTTTTGACGAACTTGAAGTTTTCTTTGCTCTTTAACTTTTCGTAAATATGGTAACAAACTTAATAGAAACATACGATCTGAATCCTGTTCATGAAGATGTGCACATGTTTCCTCCGCCTTAATTTCGTTTTTGGATGGATTGCAATTTTGTATATTAACCTTAGAGTTATTGTCATTTGATAATTTCTCATTTCTTACAGATATCGGATAGTTGTCCTCTACTGAGGTAGCATCTTCATCAAACTGGTCATCATCATCATCGTTGTCATCAATGGTGTTATCATGACCATTATGGGCCTCGACTTCATTCACAATATGTGTTTGACCTGACTTTATGTCTGATATTTCATATGCATTGCCATTTTGAAAAAAAGTGTTTGCTGGTGGCGTAATTTGGGTCAAATCGTGTAATGATGTTTCCGATTCAGAGGTTTCTAATTTAATACGTTTGTTGATGGTGGCACCATGATTTTGAAAGAATGCTGATATTTCAGAAAAATCAAATTGATTTTGTATGGATCGATCGCAATTATCATGCAGTGCTGCTGTAGATGACGCCGATGAGCTTTGTCGTGGTTCGGCACTGTTAACTCCCTGCCAGTAAAGAGATTGTTCGCGTAGTCTATGATGGCGCATCACGTTTTCAGCAACAGGTGCTTCCATAAAACGCATATCATTATAGAAACGCCATGTAGTAGGTGGTTCAGCTGATAGGGTGTTTCGAATGAACACTTTCCGAAAGTTATCACGCAAATGACCCCATTTTATTCGACAAATATCGGCTATATAGATAAATTATATAATATGTATGAATATGATTAGTTATTATTATTGGCTATATTGAAATAAACTCAAATAAGATAATGTGTAATATATAAATATGTATACGAGTACATTACATAAATTACTGAATTCAAAACACTAATGGGGTTATTTATTAACTGGGACTCTAACAGTTTACAAGTTCAAGTTATAATAAGAATGGTGCAATATCGCTAAAATTCAATTGTATATAACTTTTTAACCGATTTCTGCAATATATTTTCCTAAAATTCCGTTTTTTTTGAAGACAGTATATTGAACCACACAATTGTCCTTGTATAAAGGATATCTTAAAAAAGATACCTACCATTTTCTAAAGAGAAGATCTCGAAATAATATACATTTAGTAAACATTTCACCGAATTATCAAAAACCTTCAAATATGTATATTTGTAGGCATATATATGTAATTAGCTCTCCGATAAACTCGGTATTTTATAAATCGTACGGATTTTAATTTTCTGATTATACTACCAAAAGCACTTTTTCCGAACGAAAAAGTTTAATAATTTTTAGTAATATCTTTATTATTATTTTAGAATTAGGTTTCCAGACAGCCACGAAATGAAGGAAAAGAATAGCAGCTCACGTGGGTCCAAGCAATGGTCCCTTTGTGTTGTTATTATTTTAGAATACATGTCCCTAAATGTTGTACATTATTATTTTTATAATAGAAAATAATAAAGGGTCTTCAAATAGGTACTTACGATCTTGGACAGTTGACAACGGCCATATTGTTGAAGCTACATCTGTTGTATTGACTGTCATTTATTCAGTTTGATTTGCAAATCACGTGAACATACATATATAGCGTTCAACAACAGTTGCAAATTATAAAATTGTTTTATCAAAATGGGTGTTATGTTCGACCAACGTACTGCCTGCTTTCCCCATTTTATGGTGAGGTTCATTTCTGGATGAATGGGTACGTCAAAAACAAAATTGTCAAATATGAGACGATACCAATCCACATGAGATCCAATAGTGTCCAAACGATCACGAAAAATCACGCTTTGATGTGGATTTTGGGCTGATGTTGGCCAGGCTATCACAGACAACTGCGAGCGCTATAGGTGGATGATTACTTTTTTATCATTTATTTTTACTAGGTATTGCAAAGCTTTGGTTGATCCATAACTGTTCCAAATATATAGAAACGCTAACTTAACACGTTGGTTAAGCTAGAAGAGTCCTTGCTTGAAGCATGGAACTCAACAGAGCCGGAAGTGTGCCAAAACTTGGTTAAAGCGATTACAGGCCATTCTAGACAACAAAGGATATGCAGCTAAATATTGATCGCACACTTTGGAATACCTATTTTAATTTGTCGGATTATGTGTTGAGCGCAAGCAATTGAGTTATTTTGGAATTTCTGCAAAAAATTTACAATTTCAGTAAATTTTAATTTTTATTATTTACCAATTTTTTGGTGCATTATTTTAATGTTTAGAGCATATTTACATCAGACAAAATCTTGTCCGACTATGCGATGAAGCCACTGTATATAAATTGAACTTTTTTTTCAATCTTCACCACACCGATTTCATTGATATTAATAAACAGAAATTCACAAACAAATGCTATTTTTCATCGTTCAGATGTGAGAATTAATAGTCCAAAATGAAGTTGTATTACCAGATTTCGAACACTTGCATGATATTTTTGTGATTGCAGTACAATTTTGTATTGTGTTTTAAATATATCAATACGTTTTTAATCACGCAACTGATTAATCAGTTTTTGGTCATTAACAGTAGTTAAAGAAGATTAAAAAAAAAAACTATCATCCAAATGCTGACTGGGATTAATGTGGTACCAGTTTATGCAACTGTGTTGGAGAAGGCATACTACTTTTTAAGAACAACTAAAATCTCCCCCATATCATATTTTTAAGAGAACAGCGACGATGAAATTCCCCCAAACAAATTGTATCTACGGCTAAAAAATAAATGAACAACGTACTGAAAATGTGT
The DNA here is from genome assembly GCF_958450345.1 of Calliphora vicina. Lineage (NCBI taxonomy): Eukaryota > Metazoa > Arthropoda > Insecta > Diptera > Calliphoridae > Calliphora > Calliphora vicina. The sequence goes on from NC_088784.1 coordinate 111,545,451, forward strand.
AGATATGTTTGTATGTATGTATATGTATTCATGTGGATGTACTGTGTTATTTGTTGCAATAAACAATAAAACAGTAGTTTTTTTGTTGTTAATATTGCTATGTTTCTTACCTGGTAGATGAACCTCTTGACTAACTTGTTGCCACAATGCATTTATATCGGATCTTTTTTGACCATTGTTAGTGCGAATCCATAGATTGGGTCTACGTGATACAGATCCAATCAACAATTTAACTGTTTCTATTGGTAATTTTGCTGTGTTGGTAAAATGTGTTGTTGCCACAGCAGCAGCTGATGTTGATTGCGCGGAAGCTCTTTGTGTTTGGTGTTGATGTTGTTGTTGTTGCTGCTGTTGATGGTTCTGCATAGCCGTATAGTAACGATGCGTGCTTGATTCGATACAATGCACAAACGATGCTCCTCCACTCACTACTGACTGATTAACAAACTTACGCCAAGATCATTGAATCGACTTTAGCTAAGCCCTCGTTAATATACAAAATAGTTTTGGCGCTCTGTTTGTTGTTTACTTACTATGTTGGCCAAAGAGCGTATTAAAGAGAAATACGTACGTATTATACCGTACATATGAACGTACGTACGTATACACGAACCTACAAAACATATCCCAGTAGTTCGGTTGGCCGCCTCCGAACTAGTAGTTTCCCTACCATTAAGAATTACCACCGATTTAGATGTTTTAACATTTCGGATCCAAGGAAAAAGTCAATTGACTCTACATAGATTACAAAAGAACACATACTTTTGGTTATTTTTCACACTCACCACTTCATAAAGTAAAATATGTAGGTATGTCAAGGAATTAAGCATTACTTTAGATTACTAATATACACTAAACTGACAATTGACTACAGGCTATAATACATTGATGGCATACTAGTAACCAGCGAAAAGTACTATCTAAAAGGTATACATTGTCGCTATTAAAACTGAAGGGATTGTAAAACATAGATACAATATGTATGTATGTATGTGTTACACCACCACAACAACGTTGATAACAGTAAAGTTTTTTTTCCGGATACTGTGCTTCCGTTAATATTGCAGTTTTTTTTTTGTTTATTCGTTGTTTGCACTTTTTTATGACATGTTCATCGGTTTCACATTAATATGTACATTTATGTGATACTTTTCCAACAGTAACTAAGCATATCACTTGTACGGTTTATGAGTACAAGTTACTCACTCCACTGTTAATAAATTATACAAATGTATGTATGTTTATACAAAATTAGGTACATTAGGGCACTGCTACATCTGAACACCAGAATGATCTACTTATGATTGATCTACATTTTGTTATCGCGATATTTATTGAACGTGTAGTGTAGCATGCGGTATTTATGGATCGCGATCGATATCGCAAAATAGCATAATTTTACGCGATCCGGATCGCGGATTTTTCAAGTTTAAAACATATTACATTTGCATTCAATTCGAATTCCAACAAAATGTGCTTGCATTTTTGGGGATTTAGTGCTTATTGGGAATATTTTGAAATTCGGATAATAGATCACGCGATACATATCGATGGCTTAATATAGAAACGTCGTATCTCAACTTTTAGTTACTTTACAGGAGAAGGAAAAACTCAATAATATCAGAAAGTGAAATTGAAAAAAAACAACTAAAAATTTGTAATATGGGGGATTTCATGTCAAGTGAACCAACTTTTGAAATCGATGTCTTCCGATCGGGATGAAATTTGCACCAAGGTTAGCTCTATTGGATAGTAACTCAGACACAATTTTTCAACAACATCGGTCGAGAACTCTCTGAGTTATAGGGGGTAAAATTTTGACAATTTGGTCAAACAGGGGTTTTTTCTTATCCATGTAACTTATTACCTATTGTTCTTAGCAAAATGTGTTCCAAATAGTATAGATAGCTATTTCTTCGATCTTTCGAAAAAAAATATTTAAAAAAAAAAATAAAAAATTTTTAATATTTTTTTTCCGAAATCAAAAACTTTTTTGACTTTTTTTTAAAATACGATATTTTTTTTAATTTTTTTTTTTTTCTTAAAATAAAGTTTAGATATTTTCCTTGAACACCTACTTGGTCGCTTAGTGGGATGCGAGTGGGATATCTATCAAAATAAATATTTTGTAACTCAAAACATACAATTTTTGACTTTTTTTGCAAAATCAAAAACTTTGTTGACTTTTTTTTTTCAAAATGGACCCTTTTTTAATCTTTTTTTTAGGTCAAACAAAAGCTTAGATATTATCCTTGAAGACCCTTTTGGTCGCTTAGTGGGATGCGAGTGGGATATCTATCAAAATAAATATTTTTTAACTCAAGACTTACAATTTTTGACTTTTTTTTTTGCAAATACGATTTTTTTCCAAATTGGCCTTTTTTTAAAAATTTTTTTTGTAGTCAAAAGAAAGCTTAGGTCCATTCCTTTAAGATATTTTTAGTCCCTTAGTGGGATGCGAGTAGGATATCTATCAAAATAAATATTTTGTAACGCAAGACATACAATTTTTTAATTTTTTTTTGCAAAATCAAAATTTTTTTCCAATATGGGCCCTTTTTTAATTTTTTTTTTTTGCTCAAAAGAAAGCCTAGGTCCATTCCTTTAAGATATTTTTAGTCCCTTAGTGGGATGCGAGTAGGATATCTATCAAAATAAATATTTTGTAACGCAAGACATACAATTTTTTAATTTTTTTTTGCAAAATCGAAATTTTTTTCCAATATGGGACTTTTCTTTAAAATTTTTTTTTGCTCAAAAGAAAGCTTAGGTCTTTTCCTTTAAGACCTATTTTGTCACTTAGGAAGATGTGAGTAGGATATCTATTAAAATAAAAATGTTGTAACTCAAGACATTCAATTATTGACTTTTTTTTTGCAAATTCGAATTTTTTTTCAAAATGGGCCCTTTTTTAAAAATTTTTTTTTAGTCAAAAGAAAGCTTAGGTCCATTCCTTTAAGATATTTTAGGTCCCTTAGTGGGATACGAGTGGGATATCTATCAAAATAAATATTTTGTAACTCAAGATATACAATTTTTGATTTTTTGGCAAAATCAAAAACTTTTTTGACTTTTTTTTAAAATGGGCCCTTTTTGTAATTTTTTTTTTTGCTATAAAGAAAGCTTAGGCCTATTCCTTTAAGATGGTTTTGATCGCTTAGTGGGATGCGAGTGGGATATATATTAAAATAAATGTTTTGTAACTCAAGACATACAATTTTTGTGTTAAAACATTTATTTTGATAGATATCCCACTCGCATCCCACTAAGGGACTAAAAATATCTTAAAGGAATGGACCTAGGCTTTCTTTTGAGCAAAAAAAAAAATTAAAAAAGGGCCCATATTGGAAAAAAATTTTGATTTTGCAAAAAAAAATTAAAAAATTGTATGTCTTGCGTTACAAAATATTTATTTTGATAGATATCCTACTCGCATCCCACTAAGGGACTAAAAATATCTTAAAGGAATGGACCTAAGCTTTCTTTTGACTACAAAAAAAAATTTAAAAAAAAGGCCCATTTGGAAAAAAAATCGTATTTCCAAAAAAAAAAGTCAAAAATTGTAAGTCTTGAGTTAAAAAATATTTATTTTGATAGATATCCCACTCGCATCCCACTAAGCGACTAAAAGGGTCTTCAAGGATAATATCTAAGCTTTTGTTTGACCTAAAAAAAAAGATTAAAAAAGGGTCCATTTTGAAAAAAAAAGTCAACAAAGTTTTTGATTTTGCAAAAAAAGTCAAAAATTGTATGTTTTGAGTTACAAAATATTTATTTTGATAGATATCCCACTCGCATCCCACTAAGCGACCAAGTAGGTGTTCAAGGAAAATATCTAAACTTTATTTTAAGAAAAAAAAAAAAATAAAAAAAAATAGCGTATTTTAAAAAAAAGTCAAAAAAGTTTTTGATTTCGGAAAAAAAATATTAAAAATTTTTTATTTTTTTTTTTTAATATTTTTTTTCGAAAGATCGAAGAAATAGCTATCTATACTATTTGGAACACATTTTGCTAAGAACAATAGGTAATAAGTTACATGGATAAGAAAAAACCCCTGTTTGACCAAATTGTCAAAATTTTACCCCCTATAACTCAGAGAGTTCTCGACCGATGTTGTTGAAAAATTGTGTCTGAGTTACTATCCAATAGAGCTAACCTTGGTGCAAATTTCATCCCGATCGGAAGACATCGATTTCAAAAGTTGGTTCACTTGACATGAAATCCCCCATATATCAAAATATATTTTCAGAAGAGTTGTTTGTTTTAATATAAACCAAAAAATATGCATTCCACTCACTGTTGCCAGATAATTTTGGTATAGAATCGTCAAAATTGGACTAAAAAATCGGAAAAAATAAAAATACAAACTTTTTTGTGAAATTTGTCAGTTTTTTAGAAAAAAAGAAGAATTCACATATTTAAACAATTAATGTTGTAAAATAGATTTATATAATAAGTATTATTTAATATTTGCATACAAAAATTAAATATTTGTATACTCTTCACCATGAGTGGTGAGGGCATATATAATAGGGTGATCGATTCTTCGACATTTTTTAGAAACCGGTTTTCGGTTTCTTCGAAAAATTGCAATTTAATATAAACCGGTTTCGGTTTATATTAATATAAAAGCAATTTAATATTAATATAAATAATAAAGAATATAGGTACATGTATTTTAATTACAAAAAATAAGCCTAATTAATTCTAGTTTTGATTACTTCTTTTAACGTTCACAGGGTCTTCCGGTCAAATCCGACCCATTTTGATATTAAAATTGAATTTTTTTTTAAAGTGAGTGGTTGATATATTTGATATTTTATGAATTTTATTTAATTTCAAAAATCAACAACTACGTTTTAGAAACACAAATCTGCAAAAAAAATTTTTGCTCTTAAGGTCATTGGGTCAAATTTTACCTGGAGCTAAAATCTTAAATTTTTGTTACGCACAATTAAGTTAAATGTTTTCAGAGCTTTGGTAGCACTAACATATATCCGTCTCTTTTCATCATACTTTCTGAACATTCACCCCTATCGGCAATAACATGTGAAATCTTGTTCCCATGAAATATTCATTTCCCTAAAGGGAAAATTAATTGCTATCGTGAAATTCCCCATGAACTTTTCATTCACAATAGTTGATTTTGTTCGTAACAGCTGTTTATTGTTTACAAAATTCCATCTAAAAATTCCACAGCATGCGGAATTTTTTCACGTGAACAAAGTTGATGAACGATAGGGGTGAAATATTGATTCGTGAAATATTGATTCGCGATAGGGGTGATTATATTTGTATGGAAACTGGGATTCCCCTTGTACCAAAGCTATTGTTTTCTTATCCTTCATAAAATATTCGGGTAAAATTTGACACATTTTGAAATTAAAATTGAGTTTTTTCTAAAGTGAGTGGGTTATATTTTACGACTTTTATTTAATTTCAAAAGTCAACAACTACGTTAGGTTTAAAAAATATATATGTATTTTCTATTCGATTTGTTTCTTTTGTTTTATAAAGCTAAACATTGAAAATGATCTTTCACTCAGTGTACTTGTAGGACGTACATATATGTAGTTAAAAAACATTGAGTAAGTTTTCAAGCTTTCCAGATCGCTTGTGACATTTTTCTAAATATAAAAAGTCTTCTAAAATAGTTGGAGTATTTTTTTAAACAAGTTTTTTGGATTTTTATATATTTTTATAGTTTTTAATACACTATAACTCATAAAAACACACTTTTAGAAAAGAAAAACGGCTATTCGAGGAGAAAAACCCGGTTTCTTTGATTTTCGAAATGTGAGCTTTTCAAAAAAACCGAAACCTACTTAACCAAAAAAAACCGGTTATAAAAACCGAGCCGATCACCCTAATATATAAGTTTATAATTCAGTTTGTATTTTTCATATTTCCACAAAAAGCCACGACTTACCTATATGTATATATATCGAAGACTAAGTCATGTACATAAACAATTCATATATCATATGAAAGGGATTTCAAAGACATTCCAAAGACGTATGCGATATTCGAACCAACTATATGTCAATTTATCTGGCAACAGTGATTCCACTTTAAATGAGTTAGGGGTTTCTTTCAAACGATTTTTTAAATGAGTTAGTCAACATAGGAAACTGAATTTTTTAAGAGTTTTGTGTACCAGAATATGTAAAAAACCCGATTTTGAAAAAAAAAAAAAACCAGATACGACCTTTCTATATTATTGAACGTTTAGCATATTTCGTAATATTAGGTAAACAAATTTTTTTTTTTTTAATTCTTTAAAAATTAAAAAAAAATATTTTTTTTTTTTCAAAATAATTTTTAATTTTTTTAAAAATTTATGATTTTTAAAAAATTATTCATAAAATGTTTTTTGTGAAAAAAAATTCGTGTTAAAATATATTTTTCGCGATTTTTACATATTTGTATGAAAACTATTCGAAAGAATTTTAAAAACTGAGTGTTTTTCAGACACATTTTTTCGACTCATTTTTCTTTCGACATCGTGGAACAGGCAGTAGGTGAATGTTATAAAAATAGGTGACGTGATTTGCCTTATTATGAATTAATTATTTGAAATTGCGGAAATAATTTTCAAAGTCGTCCTTTTCTTTATAAACAAGAATTGTGTCCATTAAACTTAAGTGGGTATAGATTTTATTTTGACAATTGTAAAGAATTGATCCATAAACCAAACTAAACACAATCATAAGCCAAATTAAAAAAAGAGAATATGTCTATTCTCTATGATTCACAGGTTAAATATAATTCCGCTATGAAACAATTTAAATTCATTCATTCAATTCAAAAATAAATATACATACATATTTTATTGAACTCGAATGTTTTTCATAAGCTACAAATAGTAATAATTGTCCTGTTCCAGTCACAATTATTATAAAGTTTTAACAACAGACTGAGGTATTTGGCGGCAGAAGTTATTTTTTATGTCTTTATATATGACTAAATCATGTACATCTGTCAAGTGCTGTAATATATTTTCTAAAACTTTTTTTTTTGAGTAGAACTCAATTAAGAGATTGAAATGATTTTATTCTTTTTTCAACATGGTTATTTTAAAACATGTTCATATGTATGTAGTAAGTTTTATGTATAAAAGGTATGCATGTATTATGTATGTATGTTTGTAATTGCAATGGAATATCTGTTGTGTATGTGGGTTTAATTCGCAATATTAGTTGATGTTTTACATAACTTTACACTATTACGAAAATGTCTACGAACTAATATACGTTTACGTTTTCTTTTGACACGATTTTGAATCGGTGAAATATGTTTTTTAGACCGTTTTGTCCGTTGTCATCATTTAGTGGAGTTTGTTTGCAGGGTACTAGAGTTCTCATCATTGAAATCACTTGTCGTCGCATTACTTGTGTGTGTACGTCTTTTATGGTGTTGTTGATGCTGCTGCTGCAGAGATGTACTAGGAGACGTTGAATTTGTAGCTGCCGGTGTGGAGTTGTTTGTTGAAGTGGTAGTCATTATGGAAATGTTTTTTTGTGAAGCATTGCTATTTCTACGAGTACCAGGACAATTTGAGTTATTACCAACTGGTGACCCTACTGGTGTTATAACTGAGGCAGGATTTGATCCGTATTCGTTATCTTCATTTAAATAAATATCCATATGATCTACGGTATCAGCGTTAGCGAAATTGTGATCTCTTCTTTCACTCTTTTTCCACAAATAATAAAATTGTACCAACTCGCGCATTGTACGAGTTCGTACCTGTAAAAGAACAATTTTATGCATATTTACAAGCTAATCGAAATTATTGATTATGTTGTTCGATTTAAAACTAACTTGGTTTTGTCTAATTTTAAGAAAGTCTTTTCCATACTTTTGTATGCCCTCCTCAAATTTATGACATTCTTCTTCGGACCATAAACTCATGCAATCATTAAGCGGTAGCGCATTCAAACGTTTTCTTCGTAAGGCTTCCTTGAAATCATAACCACATTGTACCAACAAATGAAGAGCCTATAAGCACAGCCAAGAATATTAATAGATTTTCAATTGGTATAGCACATATGTAGTATTATTTTATATTTACCTGTTCGTTATCTTTAATTACCGCCTGACTGTCCATATCTATAGTAGTCGCTGACGCTTCAACATGTAATTTATCCCCATTCGCTAAAAGGGAATTATTTTCCAGATTGTCTTTATTGCTGACAGCTCTACCATTTTCCTTTGAATGGTTTTCCAAGTTTGTTTCAATGGCAGAAACTTCTTCTTCGCCTTGTTGATTAGATTTAATGTCTCGTATTTTAATTAAATATTCTTCTACTTCACGTTCACTAACTTGACTGGGTTCCCAAATGAGTTTATCTTCATTTTCATATGGTAAAATATCGCCATACTGCGACAATCCTACTGGTATAGTAGCTTGATATAATGTTCCAATCATTACTTTCTTTTTATAATCTTCATCCTCTTCTTCTTCGATTTCTTCATCATCATCTTCAACTCCATATAAAGATTCTAGGGGAATATCTGTTTCTATTTACTTTAATATTCAATATTTTATTAAACGTTCATTTGGTCCATAGCTCTAGCTAACCGTTTACTTCGATATTTTTTATTTTTTTTTGCAAATGTTATATTATAATATAATATTATATATTAATATTATATTTTTGTATTTTATAAAAAAAAATCTTTTTTTTTCATCATTGAATCCATGTAATAACCATGAGTAAGAATTTTTATATTGACAAAAGATTTACTAAAACTAATTGCATAAATAAATGGCTCATTTAAAATAGAAAACGATCTCTTCAAAGTAAATGTTAATATCAGAGACCGAAACTGGATGAACCATTTCCAGGTTCATGCAGTTAAAGAGGCGAAATAAATAAAACACAATTTCCAAAACAAAAAATATTTAAAATTGCCAAAAAGTACCTTTTGTTTTGCGACTCCTAATATAAGTATTTCACAAAAACATAATTTTCACAAAATACCAGATTATTCCAAAATAAAAGAACTTTGTAATATTCAAATATGCAACATAAGCTACAGTAGAATTGGTTAATTGTATCGAAGTAGAGTAGTGAGAACGGTTAACGAAAGAACCACGAGAAAAGGAAAAACATCAACATGAATTACTTACCTTTACTATCGCCAGCCATATCATCATTAACTACAACTACATTATCAAATGTTCCTTCTGGATATAGATCGAGTAAATGAGATCGACGAACTTTAAGAATTTCACCATGTGTAATTCCATTATCGCTTATAATACCATCGTCTTCTTTTCGCTCTTCATCTATTGATGGAGTTGGGGGTTTTCGTGGTGACAATGTGCTGCTGGCGCATTCTTCGTCATAATCTTCAAGCCTTTTATCATCAGCCAAATCTTTCTCATCTCCACTTTCTGGAATAATCATTTCTGTATTTGTTTTGCCATGTTTCGAAGCTTCGGCAACGTCAACGGAAGTGGGGCTTTCTTCAATAGATTCATGTAATGTTTGTGTAGCACGGGCATCTCGCTTTTGCTTTGACTTGTGTTTTTTCTTGTGTGATGATGATTTTTTAGATTTTTTCCTTGATAGTTCTGTTGAGGGAGGTTGAGGGGGCAATGCTCTATATTTGGCTAGCAATTCTTCTAAAGGCATTTCACTTTCTTCCTTTAGCGTATTTATTTCCTCATCTGGATCTTGTGATTCGAGGGAAGCTAAGGCTTCTTCCTCATTTAATGTTTGCTCATCATCGAAATCATTCACCATCATTTCAATTGTTGGTTCAAAAGTGGCATCATTAGCACTGGTGGTCTGTGAAGTGGAGGACGACGATGATGGTGACTGGGGATCAACGAAAGCTTCATGCAAATTAACCGAGGATGGTGAAACATTACGTTTTTCTCGACAAAGTGACAATGATGGCGCCTTTGTCGGTGCGTCGATGTTAGTTTGAAACTCACCAATGGCTAACGCAGGAGTGTTGCTCGCCTCCATGTTCTGTGCTGCACCATTATCACTTGGTTGGCATGTAGTTGTTGCTGTCCTGATTTGAACGTCACTACAAACAATTTTACTTTCGCTACCCGCCTTCTCATTTGTCTTACAAATGGACGTTTTTAATGTACTTGGATCCGGAGACATTTTAATTGCGTCAATATATATTTATCGAAAACATTCCCAAATTTACACACAAAACTTGCCTATATTCCCAGGAATGCCAGGAACTTTTAATCGCTGTCCCCAACCAAAATTAAAAATATCCCCAAAAATCCCCAACTATTGTTTTTCTTGAAATTTTCACAAAAACTAAACTACATATTAAATAAATCGTTCAATAACAGATCAAATTAATTGTTATAACATTAAGAATACTCCTTCAAACCAAAATTCGTCTGAATTAGTCAAAATTTCTTTTAAAAATATTAATTCCAATTGATTGAAAATTTTTTCCACTGCATCTCGTAACACATAATTTCAAGTCTTATATAAAATTAGCAGTGCTATCTTTAATTAACCAAACCAAAGCATAAAGACATTTGAGAATAATCAATTGATAATTCAATTCGAAATTACAGAATTACCCCTTGCGTTGAACTTAACCAACTATATTTGTTTTGATCTGCACATAAAATCCGACTATTAGAACACTATTTGAAGATACTGATTCGTATTAAAAGATTGTATCATATTAGAAGTTATGATACGTACAATCAATAGCATTAAACATCTCAATTTTCTATTCACAGAACATGAAATAAAGTTCACTTATTGGTAACTTATTGCTTTGTCGATAATAAAGCCACCATAAAATAATTATTTTATCCCCATAAAATCCCCGAAATATTTGTTAATATCCCCAATGAAATCCCCAAACGAAATTGTCTATCCCCAAAAACCTTACAAAATCCCCATTTTTGGGGACAAATCCCCAAGACTGGCAAGCCTGTATATTCCTCACAAGAAACTCATAGGCAATCAAAGTTGCCATTTGACGGCGTCATATTGTCCAACGCGTCGGCTCATGGAGCCGAAGCAGCTGACATTAGTTTTTCGTAGCTTCTGGCAACACCGCGGCTGACATCAGCAAAACCATTTTTTTGAATATGAAGTTTTTACGATTTAAGCCTAGTACTCTGTTCATATTTGCGAAAAACTATGGTTTTTGCATGCGAAAAATTTTACATGCTGTTTGACAGCTAGCTGTTCGTGTGAAAGAAGTGCTGCGTATGTTATTTCGTGTGGAAAAATAAGGTTGCCAGATGTAATTCACATGTTTTCAACAATAAAAACAGAGTACTGCTTTTGCGAAATTATTTCGCATATATTTCATTCCAATTATTTTATATGTAGTTTGACAGCATTTCGCACGAAATTTTGAACAGAGTACCTAGCTTTAGATTTGGGGGGTCTATGAGCCAAACATTCCCATAACAAATACACAAGCGTGAGCATGTGAGCAGTTGATGTTGAATATGAGCCGGAGTATAAAGTTGCCAGATTGATTAAAATACAACAATTTTCTTCTTTATTATTTTCTATTGAATCAACAAAAAAAAGGCGGGAGTAAGAAGGCAAAAGCTAGTTTTTTTGATTTTTTTTTATAATTTTGCAAGGATATTTTTTAATAAAGAATCCTTTGAAATATGGCTGATGCCTGAGATGATATAAAGGCCATGAAAAGCAAACGTAATACGTAGTTATCGTAAAAAGGAGAGACTGTTAACGTGTTTATTTAATTCAATAACTTTATAAATTTTATTATTATTTCCATCTAATGTTCCTTAATATTTTATATCAAATTTATTGAAAGAAAATTTTCTTCATTCTAAATAAAATTTTGTTAAAGATAATAAAATTTTCAAGAAGTCGCTAAATTAGTGGCTTATTCAAAATCCGATAAAAATAATATTGGAGTTGTCAAGAATCCAGATAAGAAAAGCATAAAATGGTAACTATTAGTTTTCTACTCAATAGCTAAAGAAAGTATCACTCATAACCAAATCTGCGGATGTTGCTGTGTTGATTATACATATATTATTGAATAAATTGGCCAAACAGGGTGCCGTTTGTAAGGATTACGATTGGCGAGGAAAATGGGTATATCTTTCTAAAAGAATCTAAAATTCTATTAGAACTTTATAAGAGCTTCATTAATGATAATTTCTAAAAACCACAAAAAATTGTCTTGTGTGGGAATCTAACCGGCATGCTGATTGTTTTTTTTTTTTTTTTGAAAGTTTAGTTGCGGTTGTGCACTTTTCATGTTGAGCAAAACAATTTTTTATAAATAACACTTCTACAAAATACACTTTTTGTCAGAACTTGAAAAGCGACCTTATAGGGATTGTAGGCCTAGGTGAGGACATAGAAAAACCGTTTTCAAAGACTTGGGTAACGCCCTAAAAATTTTGAGTTATTTTTAAAAAACGTTTAAGGTATATCGTAGTACTTTACGATTTTAAACAATTATGGAAAGGCAAAGAATTAAGCTTTCATAAAATGTATGTACTAAATATATATTCCTAGAAATAGGGTAAGTTTTTATAAAACGTTTCACATTTTTTTTCGTAATTTTTCAAATTCAATAATAGTTATTTTAATTTTTTTTTATATGAAACTTATGTAATTTTTTTACTAAATATGTAATCGCAAATACCGTTACCTCTAAATATCGTTACCGATACTTTATAATTATTTTAAATTTAATACATCATACAAATATAACCCTGCTCTGTAAATTAACAACCCTTTATCCATGTACAAAATCGTGCGATTTGCCGAACACCAATATGTCAATAATAAATTACAGAACAGGGATGATTGTTTAAATGATAATTTGTTCCGCAGATTTCATATGGTGTGTCGTCGAAATTGTTTATTATGAATTAACGGAATAAAACTAATTTGTGGTACCGATTTGATTTTTAACAGAAACATATGTATGTATATTTAAATGGTAAACATGAAGAAAAAAAATAATTGGAAATGTTTTATAACTTAACAAATACGTATGGTATTTTTACCCATAACAACAATGGTGCCTTCGTCTTGGATCTCTTTAAGTGCGTCTTCAAACTGTTCACGAGTAATGAGCTGCAAACAAATATGTAATAATTTTAATATTATCTAATTTACTCGCGATATTCGTAATACGATATCGATGGTCACACATTGACAGTTTTGATTCCATCATACCGATGTTGGCTGGGTGGCATAATTCAACCTTATCGTGTAAGGCGTTGGCGTTTTACGCCCTCGACAGTTTCGTACTATTGTGTAAAATGCAACATGTTGCATTTTAAAGACAAAATGAAACATGTTTCATTTTACACGATATGGGTGATTATCTCATGCAGATAACAATTGTCAGTAAAGCGGTGTCAACACGTGACCAACGATATGTGTGTATGTATAAATTGACGACTTACAATTTGTGAAGCTTCCTTAATTTCTTTGAAAAGTTTTTGATAAGGCACAGTTGGTATTTTGCCTTTCTTTTGTAGATTTTCTTTAATGGCTGCCACTAAATCGGCTCTCTTCTTACGAGCAGCTGTTGAAAGACCAGTAGTTAAAATTCCCACATCTATTTTGCCCGACAAAGGATCCGTGGCCGATTGTTTGAGGGCTTCGCGATGCAAACGCCATGCTTCCTCCACATCTTGGACTGTAACTTGTTGACTTAAACGAATTTTAGCATGTGCCTCCGAAAGACGAATTAAACTCTCAAGCTGGCGAGGATAGGCGGATATCTGACCACGCCCCGCTCCAACTTTTCGCATGTCGACATATGCTTGTATTAAACGTTGCTGTGCTTCTTCAGACAAAGTGGGAGCAATGTGTTCGCGGGCATAGGCCAAATAATCACGCAAAACACTCATGTCCTGAATACGAACAAAAAAATAAACACGATTATAATTCGATGGAATCACAGTGTAAACAATTACAACTTACAAACATTGTATCCTCTTCCTCATGCCGAGTTATGTAGTACAATGACACCAAATGTCCTGCTAAACGACGATCAAATATTTCATCTTGGGGATCGAGAACCAAGAAAATCAAGTCAAAACGAGACAGCAGAGTGTGTGGCAAATGTACATTATCAATTATATTTTTCTTTTTGTTCCACTGACTTTCAGCAGGATTGGCGGCTGCCAATATCGATGTACGAGCATTGAGTTGGCAAATGATACCGGCCTTTGCAATACTTAATGTTTGTTGTTCCATAACTTCATGTAAAACACTACGAGTAGCATCATTCATTTTATCGAATTCATCAATACAACACACACCATTATCAGATAGAACTAGCGCACCACTAGGAAAGAAAGCAAAGGTTTGGATTTAACAAAAATATGCAATAGAAAATTTCTTTCACTCACGTTTGCAGCACCAATTGCCTAGTTTCTGGATCTTTCGTAACGTATGCTGTTAGGCCAACAGCAGAAGAACCACGTCCCGAAGTGTATTGAGAACGTGGTACTAAGTTGAAGACGTATTGCAACAGTTGTGACTTCGAAGTACCTGGGTCACCACAAAGCAGTAAATGAATTTCAGATCGAAAGTTTTGTCTGCCCAAAGTAGAATGTTTTTTCTTTGTGCCACCGAACAACTGCAGAAGAATGCCCTTTTTAATGTCATCATTTTCGTAGATGGAGGGTGCAATAGCACGGGCCAATCTGTCGTATATATCTGGTTTTTGCGAAAGTGCATGCAACAACTCCACTCGTTCCGGAGGGAAAATATGATCTTTACTAATAAAATAAAAATTAAAAAGCAAATGATAAATAGAGACGTTGAAGAAATTAATTGATTCTTACTTACCCCTCTTCTTCTTCATATAAACGTTTATTATCCACTTTGCGGAAATGAACAACGTCAACATGAGTTTTATAGATGCTTTTAACGCTAGATGAAGTGTTACTATTTTTCATGGGAGTAGCGCGATATATTCCGGTCACAGTAACACGATCACCGGGTTGTACTTTGTCGACTAAATCATTGTGAGCGTATAAAAGAACGTTGTGAGGCGTTTGGCCAGCCGCCATATCGTCTGGCGACTCTTGTAATTTTACCAATTGCTTGTCTGTGAATTCAGAGCGATTGTGAACCAAACGGAAGCAATGATTTGTATTACAATTTGTACACAATGTGGGTTGAGCAATGCGTCCACGATCAACCTCTACGGTGGTGGCAAAGTCGCAAATAATACATTTAAAGAATGCTTCTCTCATCTCGGGAATAACATTAGATGTACGAATGACCATACCACTGATACTGATCAATTGATCCATATCCTCCGGATTAAGCGAACGCATGTTGCGTGTTTTATCAGCATTGAAGGGACGAACTTGAATTTGATGTTCCAACACTGCAGCTGGGTAATGTTCGAAGAACATTTCGTTTATGGCCATATCAAAACTAGGTATGACTTCTTGGGGATAACAAATCAATTGGCGATACAAAGCCTCATCGAAAGTCTTCAAATGAGAACAATTCAAATTCAAGTAAGGTTCTTCGAGAGTATGAATTTCTTCCAGCTTTTGTAAATACAATGGTTGATTAACGTCAATATTTTCGGAAATTTCATCTTGCTCAGCGGTAGGATCAATATAACGTAGAAGAAATTGTTTGAATTTGGTTTTACAATGGCTAACGACAACATTCGTACCCCATACCACCATCTGAGGAGCTGTAGAAGCCTCCGACACTGGATCAGTTGTTTCCGAAACACGCTCAGGTATGGGTTCCAGCTAAAAATAAATCAAATTTATTACACAAACTATCTTCCTTAAATTCACTACAACTTACCCCAGTACCGGCAATTGCTACCTGACGCATTCTTTTGTCTGTACGTATATCAGGTCTTGCTCGCAATGGCGTGCCTCGAATGCCTGAACGTGGTGTTCTTATAGAACCCATTGAACTGGGTGTGCCATAATTTAGTGGAGAACTTAAATCAATTTCACTCATATTGACACCCAAGCCCCTAGCTGGGCTAGTCGCTGGTAAACTTATATTACCCGGTGAAGTAGGAGGCAAACTTATGTTATCCGAAGGCTGGGCATGTTGATTGGGTCCCATACGCATCGGCGTCTCAGCATCTTGCACATTAATAGCTAATGGAAAATAGAAAAAAGTTATTATCAAATTATTAACACCGAGACGATAATTTCCACAACTTACAACGTGTTGGTGTCTTTTGACCCTTGGAGGTTATACCGCTATTAGGCGTTCTTGCGGGACTAGACATAATTAATTTTATTTAATAATTCAATTTGCAATTTATGAAACACACACAACAATCCTTCCCAATAGTTTGATAAACAATAAACTTCTGTGTTGAAAACTAAAAAACAACAAGCGTTTTACACAAAGATTTACGCGCCAAATTGTGAACAAAGTTGCCAGATGATTTTGGTGTCAAGTTTGAGAAAAAAATCGTCAAATCAAATTGAAATTTCAAAATCGTCAAAATTAAAAAACAACACAATTTTTGCGAGCAAAAAATGTTATGTGATCTTCCACTGGTATGATTTCTCTTACTTAGCGTTTACACATGCAAGTAAGAGTTGCAAAAACTCAACACATTCATACTTTTGCACTAACACAATTGTGTAAATTTACACATGCATAGTGATTGTGTTAGTGCAAACGTATAAATGTGTTCAGTTACTTGCATGTGTAAACGCCAGGTTACCCTGCAGCCACACGATCAAGTTTTTCTTGATAGTCTTTTACATATACTGTTTGTCAAAATTTATAAAAATTGAAAGCTGTGACGTAGGCTGCACGCAACTTGTAAACAATTTTAGTACAAATTGTGCAAAAAAATGTAATCAACTGTTTTCTTGATTGAAAATTGAAACACCAACTTGAACGGGAAATTGCAAGTTCGTTTCCATTCTTAAAAGTGTGAGCTGATTATAAAATTTATAGTAAAATCAGTAGTTAATTTTTGCGAGCAAATAAAATTCAACTCTAAGAAAATTGATAGATTTGTAAATTTTTTAAAAAACAATTATTAAGCATGGCTAGGAGATTCTATACTATATTTTTCAAATCGGAACACAAACGAAGAAATAGGAACGTTTTAAAAATTTAACATACACTTGCCGAATCTTATAAACCCTTCGAAATAATAAGATAGTTGTTTCGAATGTCAAACTCCATATATATATGTATGTATAAAAAAGTTATTAATTCGCTCGTATTTGCCTGAATTCGATACTGGTATATAAATACGCCTTGGTGAGACAAAAACTCGACTTTTCGCATATTTATGATTTGTTTTTCAGTTAAACGAACTTTTAGGATGACGTAATATTTTTCAACTTTGAATAATTTTCCATATAAACATAATTTTTTTTCTTTTTCAAGCATTTTTTTTCCAAATTTTCAAAATTGTTAAATTAATGGGAATTTTAATAATCGTTATGAATAACGCTGTCAATTTTTATCTGTGTATTAAAAGTTCTTGTTATCAACACTTCAATGGATGTGTTGTCAATGTCGTTGTTTCAGTGACACTAAATTGAAAATAATTAAAACATTGAAGAATTATTTTTGTACAAACTAAAATATTTCCATTCGATTACAAAAAGTAAGTTTTATAACTGTAAGATTGACATACATGCGTTCGGACAAATATTTTTTATATGTGTAGTTCAAGGCGTATTTAACAAGGTGACAGCAGTGGCGAATTACACCTTGGGTGCATTTAATAAGAGAGAACAGATGATTATAGTAATATCACGCGCAAGGCGAATTTATACAAGGTGGTGGTAGTTCTACAAAAACAACAAATGGTCTTAACAAATGTCAAAAAACAAATTAAATTGTATTAAAACTAAATATAGTGTAGATAATTTAATAGTGAGGGCTTTACTTATTTATGCAAAATATAAATATTTTGTTAATTAGCTTTGAATATATAGATATTGAAGTATAAAAACAAGCTTTGACAGATGTTAGAACCAAACAAGCGAAAAAAGAGTAATCAGCTGATTGACTGACTCCACCTTGTATAAATTCGCCTTGATCACGCGATAATTTCAAATTACATACATAAAAAATATTCGACGGAAGGCATTTATGTCAAACTCCATATCAAGGTGCATTTAATAAGGTGCCATCGGCAGCACAGCTGATTATAGAAATAGCACGCACAAATGTCAAACTACATATATAAAAAATATTCGCCCGTACGTCCGTATGTCAAACTCTATATATAAAAAATAAGTGAATTCGCCTGTATTTATTTCAATTCGCCACTGCTGTCACCTTGTTAAATACGCCTTGCTCCATATATAAAAAATAAGTGAAATACGCCTTGGCTGTCACCTTGTTAAATACGCCTTGCCAGGGCACACTTAGAAAGGTGACTGCGATGAAACAGAAGATTATTTTTGTTATTCAGTTTGAACAGTCAATTCACTTGTGGTTTTTGTGGCGAAAAATACAACAAACCCAAAAGCAAAAACAGCAACAGGCAACTTTGACAGTTCACCTACCTTTTAACAAAAACAAAGTACCTGTTGTTTTTGTATTGTTGTAGTGATGCAGTCACCTTTCTTAGTGTGCCCTGGAAGTAACATTTAAAAATGAAATATTTTTTTTTGCTACTTTTTAATGACAAATACGCTAGTTTAGAAGGCTAATTTGGAGCTTTATGAACATTACAAGTTGACAACGCTGTTTGTCAACGTCAGTAGTAAATTATTTTTTGTCTAGTTTTCATAACGATAAAATAAAGAAATTTTCTGTTTATATACATTTTTTCTTTATCTAATACAATTTACATATACTTTTTGTAAAGCCAAAATTTTGCCAATAAACTTTTAAATAAATCCTGTAATGTACATAAAATAATTGTTGTTAAGTATAACGGTGTTGCATTGATTTGGACGTTTCAATTGAATGTTTTTGTTGGTGTGCTGCAAAAGTGTCGCATTGGAATAAATCTAATAAGAAAAACTTAAAGTATTTGTGTAATTTTAATGAAAATATAGTATTATTGATAAAAAGGAAAACGCCTTGGAGTTTTGGGTGTTTTACCTAACATTTGATCGTCTCCCCCACTAAATAGTATTCGGTTGAAAGAATGTCTAGTGAGGAGTTACTTTATGCAAAGGTATTTATATGGATTCATAAAAATATTAAAGGGAAGGTTACCTCATAATTAAATTCATTATACAAAACATTGTAGATATATAGCTATGTGCATGTGCATATGTAGCAACAACAAACATTTAATTATAAGCACATACATATATACGATATACAATAGTATAAAAATCAATTTTGTTTAACATTAAAAAATATAGATTTTCTTATATTTGCTATTAGTTTAAAAACCATCCAAACTGGTATATACTAGGTCACAACTCAAGCTGTAAGACTCTTCAAGCGTGCACTAAAAACAATCCTGTAACCAAATTCTTATAAAGATTTCATTACTTTTTTTGTGAATGTACCACTATTTGGGGAGTTGGAAAATATTTCTCCATTCAAGAAATTGTATGTAAATATATTTTAATAATAATAATAAAATTACAATTAACTAATAACTGTATATTTTGAGTTGTGACTGTCTTGCTATTTTTGAATTTTGTTTTACATGGCAAATGATCTTTTTATGGAGCAATAAAATGTATCTTGTAATAACACAAAAGTTTATTTGATATTTTTGGGCGAATGAGGATCTAGTGTACATAGAAACATTGAATTAACTGAATTATTTGGTTGAAAAAGAAATCTTCCCACAATAATTTCATTGTTAAATAATTTTAAATGCGGTGGTGTACTACTTACTACTGAAGGTAGCATGGAAATTTAAAACTATTTTGATTAGGGTTGGATTACCACCACTCACTTGGATCGATTTGTAAGTGACTGGTAAAATAGTGAGATTTCAATAAAAAGTATCTAAAGCGAATCTTAACTATAGAGTATTACTATTTTATTTATATGTTAGTAAAACTAAACAAAAATACAGAATTTAATAATAATGATAACACAATGAGAACTAAATATAAGTAGAACAATATACCTATGTACAAGTACTTTTACGTTATCAATTTGAAAAACGATACTAGACTCATATTGATTTTTGATCAAATTTGATGACGCATATTTTAAATTTTTATTGCTGTGATGAGTGATTTATCAATTTGTTGTTTTCTAATTTTTAGGGATCTAAAGTATGGCTACCGAATGTTAATACGGTATGGGAAAGTGCCGTACTCAACGAGAACTATCAAAAGGGGAATACTGCATTAAAGGTTCAGCTTGAAAGTGGTAAAGAACTTGAGGTAAAAGTTAAGGCGGATGGTAGTAATTTGCCGCCTCTTCGCAATCCAGCAATATTAATTGGACAAAATGATTTGACATCATTGTCGTACCTACATGAACCTGGAGTATTACATAATTTAAGAGTACGCTTCTGTGAGCGTCAAACCATATACACATATTGTGGCATTGTATTGGTAGCCATAAATCCATATGCCGACTTGCCACTTTATGGCTCCAGCATCATTAGAGCGTATCGCGGTAGATCAATTGGAGAATTGGAACCCCATATATTTGCATTATCCGAGGAAGCCTACACAAAATTGGAAAGAGAGAAGTGCAATTTAAGTATTATAGTTAGCGGTGAATCTGGCGCTGGAAAGACAGTATCTGCT
Organism: Calliphora vicina; assembly: GCF_958450345.1. Taxonomy (NCBI): domain Eukaryota; kingdom Metazoa; phylum Arthropoda; class Insecta; order Diptera; family Calliphoridae; genus Calliphora; species Calliphora vicina. The sequence continues at coordinate 111,566,126 of NC_088784.1, forward strand.
AAATATGCGATGCGTTATTTTGCCGCTGTTGGCGGTTCTGAATCGGAGACACAAGTTGAACGTAAAGTGTTGGCATCGTCCCCTATTATGGAGGCATTTGGTAATGCTAAAACCACAAGAAACGATAATAGTTCCCGTTTTGGAAAATTTACAAAGTTATTATTCAAAAACAATATGAGTGTTATGAATTTGACCGGAGCCACAATGCATACGTATCTTTTGGAAAAATCTCGAGTGGTGTTCCAGGCTTCAGGCGAACGGAACTATCATATATTCTATCAGCTTTGTTCCGCTAGAAAGGATCATCCGCAATTAATTTTAGGTAAATATAAATTTTAGGTTTATCAAGTAGGAATGGCTGGCAATTCGGCTATGACGAATTTTCTTCATTTGTTAAAACAAATTTTAGGTGGATACAAAATGTGTAACAGATCTGTCCGTAAAAATAAAATTCAATTTCAATCACGTACCTAAAATAATAGTTATTTGTTAAATGTTTAAAAAAAAAACAGACGCAAGAAAATATCGGAGAACAATGTCATGCATACCATTTTGAACTAGATTTTTATAAAATTTTTATTATTTTTTTGAGATTTTTTTTATTTTTTCTAGCTGAAATAAATTTTCAAAAATTACTAATTAATAAAAAAAAAAAGTTAATCATTTCACCTTTTTCTAATATTAACTGCAAATATATGTTTTTCTGGCATAATTTTGACTTGTTTTAATTATATGTATTATTTGTAATATGTACCACATTTCTGTATTGTATGTCAGAATCTTTTTATTCGAAACATTTATAAACTTGTTAAACACAGGGCGAGTATTAGTAAATCGTTTACTGTGTCCATGATGTAATAAGTAAGGTGAGAGCGTTTCGACAACAAACACAACAAACACAATATTTCTTGCTGATAAGAGCATAGGTTTTGTCAAAATTGAATTTGTCAAATAAAAAATAAACAAATTTTATTTTTGCATATTAACTAAAAAACGGCCGTTAAATTTAAATTATTTTTGAGAAAGAACAACGGTTTAATAGTGCTTTATCCAAATTTCATTATATGACATCTTTCTATTCACATTTTTTTCATTCATGTTTTTTGATTTAAAATTTTTTTTCTTTGAAAATAAAATTTATTATTTTTTCAAAATAAATTCAGTTTGACAAAACACAAGCACTTTCAAAATAGATAAATAAAAATCAGCTGTGTGGTTGATTTCACCTTACTTAGTGCATCCTGACTGTGTCTGTACTTTTAATGTATTCAGTTTAAACATTACCTAAGTCATTCTGTTAAAAACTGAATGACTACTAGAATTTTTAAATTTTTTTTCGATGCGAAAACTTCTCACAAGTTACCATGTTATGTTTTTTTATTCAGCTCGAAAAAACAAAAATAATTTTTATGAAAAAGTTACGGTCCCTGATTTCGGTATCAAAATTTTCCAAACTATTTCTGATATATCGAAGCTTCGTTCAATACCAACTAAAAGCGGGTGTAATAGCACTCAAATTTATTATGTAATATGAGATTGATTGATTTATAATGCCTTTAACAGATCATCAGGACAAATTCGAGTTTTTAAACATGGGCAAATCGCCAGATATAGATAGAGTCTCCGATAAGGATCAATTTAAAGAAACTATACAGGCAATGCTCATTTTGGGATTCGATAATAGACAAGTAAGTTCAGCTGGATTATATACTTATTCGTACACTTGATTATATCCGTTAATAGATTTCAGATATTTTAAATATTCTCGCTGGTATTCTTCATTTGGGTAATTTAAAATTCTCCCATAAATATAAACCGAATTCGGAAGAAATAGATCCGGATGGGTGTCAAATTGATGTGAGTAGTCTGTGGAAAATATTAATTTGTTGTAATGTAATAATATTTGATTGAATTTTTGTAAATTTTAGCAAGAGGATTTGCATTTACGTGTTATGGGAGATTTGCTAAAAATAAAGTCGGATGAATTGCGAAAATGGCTAAAAACTCGACAAATTGAATCCGTAAATGAACTGGTTTTGATACCAAACAGTCTGGAAGCAGCAATGGCAGCTAGAGACGCCTTAGCCAAACATATTTACGCTAAACTCTTTCAATATATAGTCAGCGTTCTCAACAAGGGACTAAACAATGATCGTAAACACAGTTGTTTTATTGGCGTTCTCGATATTTATGGTTTTGAAACGTTTGATGTTAATTCTTTCGAGCAGTTCTGCATCAATTACGCCAACGAAAAACTTCAGCAGCAATTCAATCAACACGTTTTCAAGCTTGAACAGGAAGAGTATCTTAAAGAGGGTATAGCCTGGACGATGATCGACTTTTATGATAATCAACCTTGCATAGATTTGATTGAATCTAAATTGGGTGTTTTAGACTTGCTAGATGAAGAGTGTAGAGTAAGTTTAACATTATTTTTTCACTTACTATCACTTTTCCTCACTGTTCCTCATTCACCCATCAATTAAACAGATGCCTAGAGGTTCAGATGAAAGTTGGGCTCGAAAATTAGTTGAAAAATGCAAAAAATTTCCACATTTTGAGAAACCGCGCTTTGGCAACACAAGTAAGCAGCGATTAAATATAATGTATGTACATATATTTTAAATAATGTATTCATTTTCGAAAATTTTTAAGGTTTCTTTATCAAACATTTCTCTGATACGGTGGAGTATGATGTGAACGGGTTCTTGGAGAAAAACCGTGATACCGTTTCAAAAGAATTGGTCAATGTTATGCGCCAATCGAAAATGTCATTGTGTAAGCAATTAATGGAAATGGAGGAAATCGATACTCTAAGTACTGATGCTGCTAAAACACATACACTAGGCGGACGAGTAGTTATAAGTGCTGCAAAAAAACAGGTGTGTTTATTAACGAAATTCGAACTAGTTGCCATGTCTTCTTTTGATTTTATTTTCAGATTTTCATTAAAACATTTGTTTATACCTATTATTTTTGATACTTTCTGTTTTTTTTATATGTGAATTTAAAAAATGACGACTATATACGGATGTACAATTGTTTGTCTTGATTGATATTGACGATTCGATATGTTTTTCTACATAGGGTACCACAGTAGCTCAAGAGACTCGTCGCAGAGTTAGTTGATTTATTTGTTGTTTATGCTTGTTTTTATTTTTACTAAAATATCTAATCAATGCATGTTTAATGTGTAGACTAACAAATATTCATTCATTATTAACATTTTACAACGTGTTTTCATTTGTTCACAATTTTACATACATATTTTTGAGGTTAACATTTTGAAACTGAATGCAATAAATTGCATTAATTTAGAGTGGTTCATAGTTTTATGAAAATATCCTAAGTACACTCTGTTATAACAATCGAACCAGGACTATACCTGATATATTGATGTATCATCAATCATGTTTGTATGTTATTGATATGCTGCGAAAAGTTTATTTCATCAGACAGACATATCTATATCGATTGCGATATCTATAAAAATCTAAATATAAAAAGAAATGTGTCAATTACAAACGGAATGACAATCTTTTATACATATACCCGTATCAAAGCTGAGATTTGCATACAAATACAACCCTGCAGGAAATTTCAATAGTGAAACTGTACTGACTTACAATTGACACAGTCATCAGTTCTAGTGACTTATTATACCCCAGACAATGTTATTTACTATAGACATTTAACATGTGCGTGTCATTGGAAGTCTACTACTGACGATAGTACTATTGCTTAGGTACTTCTTTTTGAAACATATGTAGACATTGTAACCAGAGACTCAGTAGTGCATTTTAGTAATTCTAGTCTACACTTTTAGTACTTTTCTGAAGAAGATGTAAATAATGAAACAGCATATTTTTTTAACATTTGACGTTCTATTAAAAAAAATTATAACACGACAAGTAAGACAGTATATTCGGCTGTGCCGAGTCTTATGTACCTTTACCAAATTATACTTTAAAATAAAAATTTTAAATATTTTTCGGTAAAAAATAAAAATTTTAGATATTTTTCGGTAAAAAATATAAATTTTAGATATTTTTCGGTTATTTTATTAGTGAAAAAAATTTGAAGGCCAAACAAAATTTTAAAATTAAATTTTTTTCTAAATTTTTTAAAAAAACTTGTTTTTTTAAATTTATCAGTGAAAAAAAAATGTATGACAAACAAATTTTTTGGTAAAAAAATTCGGATAAAAAATTATTTTTCCTGATTTTGACCCGTTGTATGTCCGACTTAATGGCCTTATATAAGCCGTTGCAAAGTTCTTTGAAATATCTATATTAATGACTTAGTACTCCAGATATAGATAAAAAATAGGGGTTTTCCTTACATCTTAGCCATTTGTGTGCATTAAAACTTTTTTGTGTCTAAAATTTTATGGATTGTATTAAGTTTTTTCATTCTCCAGTAAAGTAACAAAAAATCGAGTTACGCCTTTTTTATATTAACCCACCGATAGTTATAGCTATGGGGGTTACGGAAAGTTGATTTCAACATACAGACTCTTTTCTATACATATACATATAGATATTTATATAACACTTCTGTCAACTCAGCTATCAATAACCCAATTTGTCGCTGGCTGCGACCTGAGCCTATATGTCGACGGCAGCGAATTTAAAAACACCAAAGTTTTTAGGAGTTTCTAAAAATATAAATACTAAATTTCATACCCCTAGGTCCCTTATCACACTTAAAATTTAGTCGATGAAAAATTTAAATATTTGTCCCTAAATAGCTGGCCACTAATAGCTGGTACATATAAATTACAAAAGTTTGAATATTTAAATATTTGTCCCTAAATAGCTGGCCACTAATAGCTGGTACATATAAATTACAAAAGTTTGAATATTTTTGGACTAAACTCAATCCAAAAAACATTCTCATCACTTAGGTTTTCATGTATATTGCAGAGATTCCGCTCTATGCGTATATATCTATGATCTATGTGTATAGAGCGGAAATGAAAAAAAAAAAGTTTATAACATACAAGAAATTAATTTTTACTAATACATTCTTTATGCGTACTACATACATACGAAGTCTAACATTTAACTGCAAAATAATAAAACTTTTTTATAAATTAATAAACTAATCAATTAATATTGTGCATGATTTGTTTTTACTGTAAACATTACAGCATTTTCAAATTGGTATTTTGATCTTAATAATGTTATTATACTATTTAAAAGGTCGCGCCTTCAAAACAACATCGGCGTTCGGTAGGATCACAATTTCGTGAGAGTTTAACATCGTTAATAAATACACTCCATTCGACTACACCTCATTATGTTCGTTGCATTAAGGTAAAAGAAGCGTTGTTATTTATAGTGCTTAGAAACTGGAGATTTTAAATAATAATTTTTAAACAAAAATTTCAGCCCAACGAAGATAAAATTTCTTTTAAGTGGGATGCACCGAAAATTGTGCAACAATTGCGTGCTTGCGGTGTTTTGGAAACTGTACGGATTTCTGCAGCTGGGTTTCCTTCGCGTTGGTTGTACCTTGACTTCTATATGCGTTATCAGTTACTGTGTCATCGTTCTCTTGTTAATAAGAATGACTTGAAGCAATCGTGTTACAATATTGTGGGCAAGTGGATTACGGACGAGGATAAATATCGTTTTGGCAATACACAAATATTCTTTAGGGCCGGGCAGGTGGCATATTTGGAACAAATTCGTGCCAACTTGAGAAAGAAATACATTACGATAATACAGAGTGTTGTACGGCGATTTATTTGTCGTAAGAGGTTTCTCCGTTTGCGGCGCACCGCATTGGGTATACAATGTTTTGCTCGAGGTTACTTGGCACGCCAAAAGGCCCAAGATATACGAGAACAACGTGCCGCTATTGTTATATCAAAATATGCCCGAGGCTGGGTGTGCCGAAGACGTTATGTTCGCTTGAGACGTTCTATTTGTGGCATACAGCAGTACGCTCGCGGCATGTTAGCGCGCAAACGATTCCAGGATGCGTTGGATTATTATCGTGCTACACAAATACAACGTTTTATGCGCGGCTATTTGGCTAGGAGGGAATATCAGAAACGGCGTAGACAAATTATTATCTGCCAATCGGCAGTACGGAGATTCTTGGCAAGACGCCAGTTTAAACAACTCAAGGCAGAGGCAAAAACTATATCCCACATTCAAAACATGTACAAGGGCTTGGAAAATAAAATTATTTCGATGCAACAGCGCATTGATGATTTGAATAGAGAAAACGGAAATCTCAAACACAAGAACAGTGAAATTTCGGTACTCAAAATGAAGCTTGAAATGAAGAAAGCACTTGAGAATGAAGTTAAGACTTTGAAAATTGTGGTGGCGACAAAAGATGAAAAGCTCTTGACCCTGATAAAAGAACTGGAAGTGGAAAGGGATGAGAAAATGCAGCTGTTGGAAGAAAATGCGAATAATCTAGACAAATGGAATAAACAAAAAGAAGTGTGGACGTCCGAAAATACTGAATTGCGCAAGCAAATGGATGAAATGCTAGAGAGAGCTAAACAATCCGAAAACGAAGAGACTAGTGCCATTACTCAACGTGAACGATTAATTTCCGAAGCTGAAACGAATGAAATTCACGATGCTTACCGGAAGGCTTTAATGGATAAGGAGATAATCGAAAACGAAAACTACCACCTCAAGGAGGAACTCAAACGTATATCACGACAGATGGGCGGTGGAGAGTTTGCTTCACTGACACATCGACGATCCAACAGTAATACATCGAGTCACAACGAAGATGATGTTGGATATGGGTCAGCTAAAAATACACTGGAACATAAAACCAACTATTCGCTCAGCACCTTTGACAATAGCCGAACTTCTCCAGAGCCATTCCGCAGTCTAGATGTGACTTCAACTCCTCGAAGTGATAACACCGTGATTGTTATCAAGTTGCGCAACTTGCTTGAAGAAGCGACAAAACACAACAGGACTCTAAGAACAAGATTGGATAAGGCTATAAGTCAGAACCGTCCGACAGAAGATTCCTTAAGAGTCTCTGAACTAGAGGTGGAGAATGAAAAACTTCGCCACGACTACCACTTGCTCAGACAGAGCATACGCAATGGGGCTGAAATGCATGAGCTGGAAGCTCAACACAATGCCCTGGAAGAAGAACTCAAGAGACGCAGAGAGGAGTGTATACAATTGAAAACTGTCTTGCAACAGCAAACACAATCGCTGAAATCACTAGGCAATGAGAGTATGTCTCTACGAAGTGCCGACCAAAGCATTATTCAAGATAACGAACTAAACGATGCCTATCAAGCTCAAAAGTTGGTGAACAAGCAATTAGAGTGTGAGTTAAAAGCACTTACAGAGGAGAATAATGCCCACTTTGCTGAACTGAGTCGACAATTGGATGAATTGCGCCAAGAGAACACTCAGTTACAGGAGGTTCTAAATAATGGCCTGGATGAGCAGAATGTAGACACAAAAGATCCAGATGCTTTGCAGCAAAGCAATCGCTATTTGAAATATGAGCTTAAGAAGACTTTATTCCAATACTCACAGGTTCAGGAAGAATTGAATGCAACGCTAAAGAAATATGACTCCTTAAAGAATCGCAGTGATAAATTGACAATGAAACTGCAAGAACAAGGTGTAGTTGATAGTCATCGTAGCCCTGCTAAAGAAGACACAAGCTTGGCTAGTAATCAGAATTCAATGGTTTCAGTTGGAAAACAAAAAGCTAAAACTTATCAAGGTATGTAAAACACTCGCCATCTGTCCTATTTAAAAAAAAAAAAAAAAAAAAAAAAAAACATTAACTGATCAATACTTCAATTATTGTACTTTTGCTATCGATTATTTATTAAAGGTTTAATGAAGTTTCGCAGTGAAGATCTGGACAAAATATTCCATCGCTTAGTTATCGATATGAGCACACGTGTTGCTATTGGTTTGTTGCCCGGATTTCCAGCATACGTTCTCTTCATGTGTATACGGTATGATATGATAATCAAAAATACATTAAACAAATATTGACAAATATTTTCTCATAATGCAGATATACCGATCTCATCAATGCCGACGAAGATGTCCGGGAACTATTAAGTAAGTTCGTGAAGCAAATCAAGAAGATACACCGTAATCCCAGTGTGACAGAATATCGTATATTATGGCTGGTTAATTCCATTACGTAAGTAGTTGTTTGTTATTTTGTAAAACGTTTGTAAAATTTGTCGTTTTCATTACCACCAAAGCCCTAAAAATTCAAGCACTTGAACATTTTGTTGGAATTTGACTTGATTGCAAATTTAATTATACTTTAAACTTGAAAAATATTTGAAATAATTAAATATTTTTCAAACAAAAAACATGGCTTGAATTTATGTTTCCTTTTTACTGGAGAATGCTATTGAAATAAAGTGTAATACAACTGTAGTCTATAATTCAAGGCTTGAATTGAACTTGCTTTCAACTTGAATTCCATTAAAAATTATTATTGGGATAAATTTATAGAAGACTCCAAAATGAAGTGACACCAATTTTGATAAAAATTTCTAAAAAATTACACTTTTTTGTTATGCAAAAAAAAAAAAAAACAAAAAAATAAGTCTATATTTTTGAAGAAATTTTTGTAAAACATTTTATACTTTATTATTTTTTTGTTTGTAAATTTTAACAAAATCACTTATTAATTGCAATGTTTTTGTATTCACGTTGTAGACTCTTAAATCTGCTGAAACAATATGGCGATGTGGAGGAATATGTTAAATTCAATACGGAAAAACAAAATCAACAACAACTGAAGAATTTCAACTTGTATGAGTATCGTCGTGTTATTTTGGAAATTATAACCAAACTATACGAAGCATTGGTGAAACAAATTGAAGGTCTTCTAGAAGCTCATATTGTAGAGGCCATCTTAGACAACGATGAAATTCAAAGGGGACATCAAAAGAATATTGGAGGGCGCGTGAACCGAGCTGCTTCTTTTGACAATTCTTCATCACCTGAACATGGCAAAATTGCAGCATGGAAACAGCTGATTAGTCAGTTGGAACATTTTTTCAAACAATTTTTACATTTCGGCTTAGATCGTTGTTACTCTGAACAAATTTTCAGTCAACTGATGTACTTTGTATGTGCTATAGCCATGAATTGTTTGATGCTGAGAGGCGATAAATGCATGTGGGAAACGGGCATGATAATACGATACAACTTGGGTCACATTGAGGAATGGGTAAAAGATAAGACAATGGTAAGTGTGTTTTAACAACTGACAATGGCCCTTACAGTCCATAAAGGACTTTTAGCAGACCGTCAATTCATTTTGAATACGACTGTTAGTTTTTAAATGTTTCCATTTATTTTCATAGTCGAAAGATGTGTTGGCACCTCTGGCACCTCTAAATCAAGTTTCTCAGTTATTGCAATCACGAAAAAGCGAAAAAGATGTTCAAAGTATTTGTGACTTGTGTACAAATTTGAACACTGCTCAAGTATTAAAGGTAATTGCGATGCAACAAAACTCAAACAAAGCGATATATACTAAAATTTTAATTTCTTTATTATTATTATTTAATTTTAGATAATGAAATCTTACAAATTGGATGATTATGAAGGAGAGATTACTAATACATTCCTTGAAAAATTAACCGAGAAACTTAATGCTCGTCCAATGGTAAACATATCATGATATATAGATATCATACATATGTGATTGATTGATTATATGTAAAATTCTTAATTTAATTGTTTCTATTTCAGACTAAAAATGATGAATTTACCATGGACCAGAAGTTTATTTATCCATTTAAAGTGGTTTTCAAATACAGTGACATAAAGCTGGAGGACATTGAAATACCTAAACATTTGGGTCTAGATGAGTTATTACAAAAAATCTAAAACAAACAACACATTTGTTGTTTGCTCAGATGCAAAACATAAACGTAAACATTCCTAAAGCCACCTATTAGTTATTTTTCTTTTTATTATTATTATGTATTAATGTATTTATATTTTCAATGAGCAACGAAATTTAGGAACATAGAATACATTCCCTAATATTTGTTTGTCAGCAAGTTTTATTTTATTTATTTTTTGTTTACCAATTATTATGTAATAGTGCTTCCAAAAGATTTTTCGTTATTAATTTAAACATTATTATAATTATTTATAAATGTACTTAAAATTTTCTTAAAGAATCGAGTCAAACTCAAACTGAAACAATAACCAACTAATAATAGATATTATAAAAAATCCTGTTGCCTTTAAAAAAAAAAATAATAATCATGTATACCTGTTTCAAATGTGAATATGTGAAAACAAACAATATTATATTATAATAATTATACATACATACATACATAAATATGTGGTAGATTTTAGAACCTTTAAAAATATACAAATATTTGCAAACAATGTATTATTTAGATATAAAAACCTATGTATGTATTCATTAATTCAAAGAGACGTTAAACTATCTTTGAACAAACGAGTAGAATACAGCAAACTATAGACGCTTTATTTGTATGAAAAAATATTTAAAAAAATCTAAAAACGTGTTATACCTTAGTAACAAAAAGAAAAAAAAACCAAACATTCCTATTTTACACTTGCCCTATGGTTGTTGATATTATTTTTTTGCTCCATTCCAATATTAGTCAGATTTACAAATTATTAAGACATTTTTAGTACAGGAACGCTTCTCTGTAAACTATAACCTGAAAATCTGACTCGTCCTGATTGCCATTTATAATTTTTCTTTCTATAAAATAAAATATTTGTATTTTTTTCTATTTAAATATTAACATACATTGTTATTTAATTAATAATAGTTATTTATATTGCAAAACATCAACAATAAATACACATGTACTAGGCAACTATAAACATATAAAATGCATAGAAATACATATAAGTACACACACGTAGAATTAAATTACATATTTATTTAAATATACAATACATATACGCATTTTGCAAGTATTTTTGAAGATCTTTTTCGAAATGCATATAATAATGGTGTAATTGAATAGAAAATATGAATGGATGTTAAAAGCATAGAATAAAACATACATAGAAGTATTACTGAGAGTAAAAAAAAAAATAAAACAAAAAACTCAATTCATGCATCAGCAGTCAACATATATCAATAACTGTATTTTATTGTTATATCTATCATACGATTTGTGAGATAATACATATTTTCAATATGTTATATTGTCACCTTCGCCTCTATGTAGTTACTCTATAAACATTTATTCAACTATTTCAATATACATACATACTTATAAAAATTATTAAATCTGTAAATTTAGTTTATCAAAAGAAATTTAATAAAACAAAATAAATCAACTCCATATATTTGCAAACAAAAAATATAATAAATATTTTTTTAATATACTGGTAATATCATACAGTACATTCAATTTTGATATACATATGTATTATTTGCATATTCGATCTAAATAAAAACAAGTAAGAGAGTTATATTCGGCTGTGCCGAATCTTATATACCCTTCGTCAAATTGCACTTTAAAATACAAATTTTAAATATTTTTAGGTAAACTAAATTAAATTTTTTTTTAAATTATTGTAAAAAAAAAATTCGATTTAAAAAATATTTTTCCCGATTTTGACCCATTGTAGGTCCAACTTACTATAGCCTTATATACATCGTTGTAATGGACTGAAATATCTATCATTGTCTATATTAATGAGTAATCTATATAAATGACTATAAATAGTAATCGAGTTTGTCCCGGTTTTTTATAAATAGCATCCGAGCCTGCGAAATTCTCGAGATATTGATGTATTATTATCAATCATGTTTGAAAGTTATTTGAGGGCTACGGAAAGTTGATTTCAACATACAGACGGACATGGTAATATCGACTCCGCTATCTATAACGATCCAGAATATGTATACTTTATGAGGTCGCAAATGAAAAATGTAGGAATTACAAACGGAATGACAAACTTATACATATATGTAAACCCATGTAACTCATCAGTATTAAAGGTGGAATTGACAAATTAAAGCTTCGTGAAATTTTCCAAAATTCATTTTAATTGAAATCTAAAATAATTTCTTTGGCTTAATCATAACTAACAATTGCTTTAGATAATTTATTTTTAGGTAAATCGATAGAAGGTTTTCGTTCCAAAATCATGCCAGTAGCAACTGTGGCGCCGTTTTCTCGTATCGTAAAAGGTTGTCCATTTGTCATCACCATTTTGCGCAATAACGTAATACGTACATTTGTATGTTCTCCAGGCATTAACATACTATTTGAGGGAACTAGAAAAAGGAAATGTAAGTTTTGAATATTTTTTGTTTACCATCAGTGATACTCACTCATATCTATTCGGGCTGGTACATTCCAAGTGACACTAAATAACTGTTGTATATATTTTGAAAGCATAGGTTTGGAGCGTCCGCCTTCTGCTCTTGACAGCAAATACATGGAACCAACAAAATGATTTGAAATATCTTCTGATCCTTGTGCACAGAGCAGCATGCCACGTTCCACACTGGATATTTTAACACCGCGTAATAACGCTCCAATATTTTCACCGGCCACAGCCTTTAACGTATGTTTAAAAACATGTTTGTAGATTTATGTCATAGCTATAAAAAAAGCTATTCAAATTATACATTACCTTTGGTATACTCTTACGAAATATTTGTATATCACCCACGGAAGTTTTTATATTCTGATTGAAACCCAATAGATCACATTCGGCATTTTTAGTTATTGTTCCTCGTTTTATGGTGCCAACTACAACGGTACCTCGACCAGGAACGGTGAATGCGTTATCAATGGGCAGTATAAATGGTGAGTCAAAATCACGTTTTGGTGTTGGTACATACGAGTCAATACTATCGACTAGTTTTTCAATCGATGCTACTCCAAATGGCGATTTATCATCACGTAAAGCCAATAAAGCAGATCCACAAATAACGGGACTATTTAGACCATCAAATCCAAAGTCCGTTAACATTTCACGCATTTCAATTTCCACCAATTCCAGAACTTCTTGATCCACTAAATCGGCTTTATTAATGAAGACTATAATTTTTGTAATACCTACTTGTTTGGCTAACAGAAGATGTTCTCTTGTTTGGGGCATTTGCCCATCTGTAGCAGCCACCACCAGTATAGCACCATCCATTTGAGATGCCCCAGAAATCATGTTCTTACAAAATTAATATTAAGCATCGTGAGTTGTTCATTATATAACTATGGACAGATTTACCTTAATATAATCGGCATGTCCGGGGCAGTCAGTATGAGCATAAGTTCTTTGTGATGTCGCATAACCAATGTGACAGGCATTTATAGTGATTCCTCTGGCCTTCTCTTCCGGTGCCCTATCAATCTGGTCATACGAAACGAAATCCGCTAAACCTTTCTTCGACAAAACTTTAGTGATAGCAGCAGTTAATGTCGTTTTTCCATGGTCCACATGCCCAATAGTACCAATGTTACAATGTGGTTTCTCACCATCTAAGGTTGCAGCAATTGCAGAAGAACAATATGATCTTTCAAAACCCAAGGCAACAGTATTACAACTCGCATCCAATTTATTTTTCAAAAATCTCCTGCCATTAGAGTTTGAATTGTTAACGCAACATACCGGATTTAAGAAACGTCGCCAATAGTGCTGTTCATTATGTCTTAAGTGAGTACCAATCCTTATTAGAAAAGTTCTCATACTGTTGCAGTATGGTAGTTTGCACTAATTACATTAAAGAAGTTTTCATTGATTAATGAATTAATATAAATAAAATATAGAATTTACTACCTACATATGAATGTGTTATGAAAATCTAATTTGTTTTTATCTAACAGCTGGTGCAAGGCGAATTCATATTCGCCATGAACTGGTGGAACATGTACAACCAGTATTGCCAGATGTATACTATTTCGAAAAATGTTACAATTAAAAAAATTTAGAAATTAAACATAATTATCCAAACGAATTTATAGTATAAATTTTATAAATATGTATATATATATATATATATATATATATATATATATATATATATAAATATTATACACAGTGACTTCAACTAAACATCTGTTCACAGCTGCTTCCTCCATATATAAAGAATGATTTTTTGTAAAGTATATTTCAATAAATAAAAAAATAAACGAAATCAGACGAAGATTTCTTCGCCACCTTGTAAAAATTCGCCTTGATAATTATGTTTAATTTCAACCATCTTGGCGACAGGTCACATTTTGCACACGCCACTGCAATCACGCATAAACTGCGAAATAGGAACAAGGTCCTCAAGGCACTAGCCGGCAGCACTTGGGGTAGGGACAAAGAAACCTTGCTAGCAACCTACAAGACGATTGACCGGTCACTGGTTAACTATGCAGCTCCAGTGTGGTCGCCTTCGTTAAGTGATACTTAGTGGAGAAATATTCAAAGCTGTCAAAATGCAGCCGTCACAGGCTGCCTCCAAATTACCACAGAACACCACCTTCACGAGAAAACTAAAGTTCTATCGTTCAAGGAACATAACGTCATGCTGACGCAACAGTTCCTTCTGGGATGTTCACGCTACTACAACAACATTACCGTTAACACACCATTACCGAAATAATCCAAATTGGAGTAACCGTTTTCTTTTAATCATTTCCAATCAGTAGCCAGCCATATTTAAACATTTTGTGCTGATCGATTCATAACTGACCATAGCTGCCATAAGAAAATCACTTTAAATCTCTTAAATATTTTGATATCCATATGAATGAAACACAACTCACGAATAACAAATTATTCAAATTTAAAACGAAAACAATTTTTGCACATGTACTCAGTGTAGGGTTTTTTTTTTGTTTTGTTAAAATAGTAACGATTTCAGGATGACACAAAACCATTTGCCATTTTGAGATAAACTGGTTTTTCTTTCCAGTTTGATGGCGGAGTAACAAGACTTTTAAATTGCCAGGTTGTCCCACGTCGATTTAAATTTGTCCCTAGTCAACTTACATATATCTTCATATATGAAGCAGGAACTCCACCAGTTGATACGTTGAGTTTTAGATGGTATTCCACCAATTTACCAATTGGATGTAACTAAGATGACGTTTTAAACTATGACTTCCATTTTTTGTTGTTGAGAAATTGAATAAAATCTAATTTCATTTCAAAATATGTACTATATATCCTGTTATTAAGAAACGCTTGTGGTGATAGCTTCCCATTACCCAGAATAAGTAAATATACAATAAGATAAGAAAAACACGTCGCCTGGATGATATAATTTGATGGTAAACAATTTTTTATCCCAAGACATATATCATTGTATAGATATATCAATTGAAATAGCATTCATTCCACAATTTTTAATGAATTCTATGATTTTACGTTTTTAAATAAATAATATATTTGTATTTACATATTTAAAGGAAATATACCACCGTTTTTAAAAGGTAAAAACGTAACAATATATTTTAAAGTCCATGGCCCTTAAGTAATAACCTTATCAAGCTACTGGAACAGCTAAGACGGGTAAACTAATTTTGTATTCCGAAATCAAGGTCTGAGCTAAAAATGGCGAAAGATTAAAAAATGACAATTGCGAAATTTGCTTAATAATTTATTAACATATTATTATGAATGTATGTAAGTATATTTCATTTACAAGTAAGGGTGTAATTCTAATTGTTAGCGTCTTTTCTTACTATATTATGGGTACGTTTCATATGACCATTAAGTCCAACAAACTGATGGAACTTCGCATCACACAATTTACAGGCAAATTTCTTAATTTCTGAGTGTATCTGACGGTGTCGTATCAAGGAATGACAATTGGTAAAACCTTTACCACAAGTTTCGCATATTTTGTCACGTATATTTAAATGCGTTTTTATATGATCCTTTAGATCGCAATTTTTAAGAAAATCTTTAGGACACATGGTACATTTAAAGGCACGTATCTTGGTGTGCATACGTGTAACATGAAGACCCAAATTGTTTCGTAATCTAAAACCTTTGCCACATAATTCACACACATGCGGTTTCTCAGCCGTGTGTACCAGTGTGTGGATCCGCAGTTCTGAAGGTATTGCAAATAGTTTTCCACAAAACTCACACGGATATTTCTTTTCAGAGTGAACCCTTTGAGCATGACACTGTAAAGCAGATTTTGAAATAAGTTTCTTTCCACATTGATCACATTGAAACGAAAAATCGCCGACTTGATGGACTTTCGATAAATGATATTTAAAATTGTGCTCTGTATGAAAGTTCTTGTTGCAAATGCTACACACGATCTTCACTTTTAATCGCTTCTCCGGCAAAAATGTACAGATTTGTAAGTACTTTTCATAGCACTTACCAAGTTTATCATTATTATTAATCTTATGTTTTCGACGTTTGTTTAAATAGTACCACGATTGTAATTGATCTATGGCATCTGATATGATTTCTTCATTGAAATCAATCTTATGTTGACTTAGTAAGGTGTGTCGAATGTCCGATATGGCCTTTAGCTTATCCTCATATTTGCCATATAACGGATGCTCTCCATCGTAGAGTAATGGAAACTTTGCATAAATATCGATAAACTTACACGTAGTATCGTCCCATTGGTCAAGTGTGAGTGGTTTCTGTTTTATTGCAACGAAATAAAGAAAATAATTATTAAAACAAGTTTTCTTTCTCAATCAAACAAAAAAACATAAAAAACCGATTTAAAATTATGTACAGTATATGTATGTATGTATTTCTTAAAATATGTATGTTTGTATGTTATAAACAAATCTAGTGTTGTAATTAATTTATTAATTTCCTCTAACAATATTATGATTACGTTTCATATGTGCATTTAAACCTACAAATTGATGAAATTTTGCATCACATAGTTTACAGGCATATCGCTTAATATCGGAATGTATTTGGCGATGTCGTCGCAATGAATCACAATTTGAAAATCCCTTGCCACACGTTGCACATATTTTATCTCGAATATTTAAATGTGTTTTAACATGATCCGTCAAGTCACGTTTCTTTAGAAAGTCTTTGGGACACATGTCGCACTTGAAAGCACGAATTTTCGTGTGGACAGCTGTAACGTGATAACCCAATTGAGTCTTCACTCTAAATGATTTACCACAAAATTCACAAACATGAGGTTTTTCGGCCGTATGAACCATGCTGTGGAAATTCTGTTCCGATTTTGTCGCAAACAATTTTGTGCAAAATTCACATTGATATTTCCTGCTGGCGTGCATTCGTTGTATGTGCTGATGAAGAATAGTCTTCTTTCCAAACTTTTTTCCACACTGCTCACACTCAAAGGGCAGATCACCTATTTGATGGTACCTGAAGAGATGGCCCTTCAAATTGATTTCCAGATTGAAACATTTATTACAAATACTGCACACATATTTCTCGCGTAAACGTTCTGCTGGAAAAAAAGTACACTTTTTCAAATATTCCATTTCGTCTGTATTCAGTTTTCTCTTTTGTAGTTGTTTGCGATTTTTGGAATGGTAATACCACAACTGTAATTGTTTTATAGCATTGGATACACACTCTTCTTTGAGATGAATGTTATGCTCATGTAAAAGTTTATTGGAAAATTCCATCAAGGATTTGGACTTTTCTTCAATGTTTCCATACAACGGATGATTACCATCATATAGTTGGGGAAACTTGGCATAAGCATCGATGAAACTTAAAGTAGTTCCCTCCAACTTCTTCAAATTTAATGGTTTCTGATACTGTTTCTATTGCGTCGTAGAAAAATAGAGGTAATAAAAAATAAAACAATTATTTATTTAAAATAATCGAACATCAAATAAAACAACTTAAAACTGTCATTAGTAGCTAAAACTAATTGATGCTAAATTTGAGGCCAATCAGATAACGAGAACCCGTGCCGAAAATCGGATAAACAATGACATAAATTGTACCTTCTTAAGAAAGAGATCTCTCCAACAAAGTATAAAACATTAATATCGAAGGAAAGCTATTCTAGATACTACATATTTTGAATGTAATCTATAATTCCCACATTAAAAACTACATCTTTCAAGGCTATTTATTATCAAAGGAAATACATATGTACATATGTATGTACAGTGAATGTCACTTAAAATCGTACACCATCGTAGTCAAATTTTATTCATTAGTTTTAGAAAGTTGATGTTTTGGAAGTATTTTAAAATGCTATTTTTATATTGTGTGTGCTATTACCTATCAGAAAATTGGGTATAATTTTAATTGCCCTTATCCACAAATAAAAAAATTGGGTAAGACTGTCAGTGCCCAGAATATCAACGCTTCATTTAAAATCGTAAAGGCACTAAGAAATAGCAAATGATACCCTACAAAGTATTAGGATTATTTAATATTAACATTTTTTTTAATTTTTAAAGTTTTAATTATAATTTAATATAATTGTACGAATTTAAGTGAAATATGAATTTTGTGATGTCCTTTAATTTTCATCAATATTTTTTTAACGAATTGAGGTTTTGTTAACTTTTTTGTTGAAATACATATTTTTTGTTCCAATTAATAAAATGACTTAATTTTTTATATAATCACCTATTATTGCCTGTATAATTTCATAATATTTAAAAAAAAAATATGTTGTACGATTTTGAGTGACACTCACTGTACATATTTGAAAATGAAATAAATATGTATGTACATATGTAAATATTTATTCCAATTCAAAGCTTTCTGTTTATTGGGAAATTTCAAATACATTATTATACATAGTACATCATACACTAATTGTTAGCGTCCTTAACGATATTATGGGTACGTTTCATATGACCATTAAGTCCAACAAATTGATGAAATTTTGCGTCACACAGTTTACAAGCGAATTTCTTAATCTCTGAGTGTATCTGACGGTGTCGTATCAAGGAATGACAATTGGTAAAGCCTTTGCCACAAGTTTCGCATATTTTGTCACGTATATTTAAATGAGTTTTTATATGATCCTTTAGATCGCCATTTTTGAGAAAATCTTTAGGACACATGGTACATTTAAAGGCACGTATCTTGGTGTGCATACGTGTAACATGAAGACCCAAATTGTTTCGTAATCTAAAACCTTTGCCGCATAATTCACACACATGTGGTTTCTCGGCCGTATGTACCAGTGTGTGGATCCTCAGTTCTGAAGGTATAGCAAATAGTTTTCCACAAAACTCACACGGATATTTCTTACCAGAATGAACCCTCTGTGTGTGACATTGTAAAGCAGATTTCGAAACAAGTTTCTTTCCACATTGATCACATTGAAACGAAAATTCTCCGACTTGATGGACTTTCGATAAATGATATTTAAAATTATTCTCCGTGTAAAAGTTCTTGTTGCAAATGCTACATACGATCTTCACCTTTAATCGCTTCTCCGGCAAAAATTTGCACATTTTTAAGTAGTTTTCGTAGCATTTGACAAGTTTAGCGTCATTAGTCTTAAGTTTTCGACGTTTGTTTGAATAGTACCACGATTGTAATTGATCTATGGCATCTGATATGATTTCTTCGTTGAAATCTATCTTATCTTGACTTAGTAAGGTGTGTCGAATGTCCGATATGGCTTTTAACTTATCCTCATATTTGCCATATAACGGATGCTCTCCATCGTAGAGTAATGGAAATTTTGCATAAATATCGATAAACTTACACGTAGTATCGTCCCATTGGTCAAGTGTGAGTGGTTTCTGTTTAATTGCAACGAAATAAAGAAAACAACAATTAAAACAATTTTTATTTTAATCAAACATAAAAAGCCGATTTAAAATAAAAAATAGCATCTAATTTGTATGTTATTTATTGTAAATTATATTTAAATTTCTTAAAATTATAAAAACCAGCAGTAAGTAACTAAAAATATTATGAGTACGTTTCGTGCCTGCACCAATTTTCAAAAATCTCTGGTCACACGTTGCAAATATTAGAAAGGAAAGATCACACTCAAAGGACAAATTAACTACTTAACATAAATGTTTTCCATATTCAACAATTTTTAAATAAATACTTCTCATTTAATTTTTATTCTGGGGAAAAGCGTTCACTTTTTGAAAGACATTCAGTTTAAAAACAACGTAAGATAAAGATCCACAACATAGTCATTATACTTACATACATATAAGAAAAAATCATTTCTAGTTTCAACAAGTAAGAGTGCTATATTCGACAGTGCCGAATCTTGTATACCCACCATCAATATTGACAGTAAAATATTTTTCTAATATAGTGGTTATATATGAGGGATAGTGTCAATTATGGATCAATCCTCACAAAAGTTGGTAGAAAGAAATTAATTAATTAAGTCAAATGTTGCCCGATTTTCGCCATACTTTACAGTATAATTTCAGAGTACTTAGATCTAATTTGTGCAAAATTTAATCAGGATTGCCGCATAGTCAAGATATTTCTGACTGCTCAAACAGTGAAATCGTGGACTGATATTGCCGCATAGTCAATAGCAAACAAAACTTATGATCAGTCAGCTAGCTCCTTCCGTTTGGGCCCTATCGTGTTTTCAACAGACAGACAGATGGACGGACATAGCTTGATCGTCTAAGCATCTTATGAGGTGGGTATAAAAATAATTAAAATATATAATTTTTTGACGGTTCCCAATAATATTGTTAATTTTATTACAATTTGCACATTTGCAGAATAAATATCCAGGCCAAAAGTCATGAAATTTAAAAAAAAAAAAAAATATTAAAATAACGAAATGAAATTTGCTCAATTGTTTATTAAATAAAATTTCATTTACAAGTATTTATGTATGTATGTATGTAAGTAGTAATTCTAATTGTTAGCGTCTTTAACTATGTTATGGGTACGTTTCATATGACCATTAAGTCCAACAAATTGATGGAATTTCGCGTCACACAATTTACAGGCGAATTTCTTAATTTCTGAGTGTATCTGACGGTGTCGTATCAAGGAATGACAATTGGTAAAACCTTTACCACATGTTTCGCATATTTTGTCGCGTATATTTAAGTGGGTTTTCATATGATCTCTTAGATCGGTGTTTTGGAGAAAATCTTTGGGGCACATTGTGCACTTGAAGGCACGTATCTTGGTGTGCATGCGCGTAACATGAAGACCCAAAAGATTGCGTAGTCTAAAACATTTGCCACATAATTCACACACATGCGGCTTCTCTGCCGTGTGTATCCGTGTGTGGACCTTCAGTTCTGCTGGTATAGCGTATAATTTTCCACAAAACTCACATGGATATTTCTTTTCAGCGTGAACCCTTAAATTATGATATTGTAAAGCCGTTTTCGAAACAAGTTTCTTTCCACATAGATCACATTGAAACGAAAAATCGCCGATTTTGTGGACTTTTGATAAGTGATACTTTAAATTGTGCTCGGTATAAAAGACCTTTTCGCAAATGTTACACAGAATCTTCTCTTTTATTCGCTTTCCGGGTATAAATTTGCACAGTTTGAAATATTTCTCATGACATTTGCTGAGTTTACCTTTTCGTCGTTTGGTGCGGTAATACCAAGATTTCAATTGATGTATGGCTTTGGATAGCATTTCTTCGTTGAAATTAATATTATGCTGCCTTAGTAGGGTGTTGTGAATGTCTGTTATAGCAATTTGCTTATCCTCTAGTTGGCCATATAACGGATTTTTCTTGTCGTAAAGTAATGGAAATTTTTCAAAAATATCGATAAACTTGCATGTAGTATCGTCCCATTGGTCAAGAGTGAGTGGTTTCTGTTTTATTGCAACGAAATAAAGAAAACAATTATTAAAACAAGAAAGAACACAGTGCTTTTTCTCCTATTTATTCAAATAAAATATGTATGTACATATGTATGTATGTATATTTCAATTGCTTAAATAGTAGTGGAATAAATTTAATTATCTTATCTAACAATAAGTATGCGTACATATTATGAGTACGATTCACATGTGGATCAAAACAGACAAATTTGTAAAATTTCGATAATGATATTTTCGCAGCGAATTTTTTTTTTTTTCAATTTCGTATTGTAAAATTCACAACAATATTTTCGTCAAATGTCATGAATGCATTGTTGTTCGTTTGTTCCAAATGTCATTCATTGTATGTTAATAAAAAAAAATAGCCATATGCACATTAGGCATATAACTAATTTTGGCGAAATTTTTGGCATACCACCACGTAATGCCCAATGTTGTATACATAAGTAATAAAAATCATTTTTTTAGGTCATTTGGAATCAAAAACATCACGCACCAACACCAATTTCTAAAATAAACCAAACAAAATCGGATAGCACAAATTTTATTTAAAACTAGATGACCGCCGTAGCTATTTACTAATGTTAGTTCTTCAAGTTTCTCCAAAAAATTTCTCTTAAGAAAGAATTAAAAATTAAAATTTCCGATTTTTTCTCTTTACAAATCATCTCCTGAAAATTTCGAATCGAATAAAAAAATCAGCCAAATCGATCCAGCCGTTCTCACGTGATGCCATTACATACATGGACCATTTTGAGCATTACACAACAATATAAAGTACTCAGTAGAAAATAAATTCTCAATTATAAAATTCTAAAACAAAAGAAAATATGAAAAATTATGAAAAAATCAAAGTTTGACGTTATAGGGGTAAATATTGAAAACTCTCCCTAGTGATGCTACCTTCTACAATTATTGTGTCATGGTTTTGGGTTTTGGTTTTGGTTTGTCAAACATTTGCAAGGTAAACGGTCGCTTTACAAATTCATATTGTTATAACTAGTGAAGCATTCAAAAAGTTAAGACGTGAATTTTTTATTTGAATACTAAAATTATGAACAAAATCATACTATTCATGAAATAGTTTATAAATGTTATGAATTGAAAATCAATGAAATCAAATCATACTACATATTTATGTTGAAACTTTTTTCTGTGCGCCTATAAAACTTTAATTTAAAAAAATGAAAAAAAAAATTTTGCATAATGTTTTTGTCACTAAAAAATAAAATTTGCCATAAAATTTTTATCTTAAAAAATTTTGGAATTTTGTTTACATTTAAAATTTTTATTTTAAAGTATAATTTGGTTCTTTATACACTGCTGAAGTTTTTTTTTCATTTTTATTTTGAGGCTAATTTTAACATTCTATTTAGCTAAGCCAAGTGATAAAACAGAATTGCAAAAATGATTAAATGCTTTGTGGAACACTTTGCACACTCACTTTGTAACAGAAACACTTATCACTTTGCCAAAAAATGTAATTTGATAAATGCAAAGTGAAAATTTGATAAGTTGTTTGTGGAATTGGGCCCAGGTTTTAAAATGGGTTAACGACGCCCATTGGATTTTTAACGAAGTCTACATTCTTAAAATTGAATAATTTGTTCTAGGAGGAAATTCCCGGAATCCCGGGAAATGAAAAAGTGCTGGAAAAGAAAATAATTCTTCAAATAATTCTTCTAACTTAAAATCAATAAACTAACAAACATAAATATGAATGTGGCAACAAATTTATTTAACCCAGTCTAGAAAAATGGCTGCGAAACACAATTATAAAATCAAAATTTTAATTTAAAAGAAAACCTGTCCCAAACATACTTAAATAATAGACCTTATTTTAAGGTTTTTTTGTTATTTATTTATTTACAATTACATTGTACATAAATAAATACATTTCAAGTACATACATACATACATATGTATTAACATTAGACTGGCACAGAAACGGGTTTTGAAACATTTGCTTTTTAATTAGCTTGATTTGTGTTTGGTCATACAATATTGGAGTACCCTTATACATAATTGGTCAATTCACAAGGTCTCCTATCAGTCATAATGTCCTAATATTTCACTACTCGGCGGCTCGGCTTAACCGACTCTTAGGCGTTCGGCGCAGGTCTCTGCTTGTTGCTTACGATAACACAATAATGACATTTTTTGCTTGAAATGCAATAACAACTTTGTGAAATATTAGGACAATTTGACATGATAGGAGACCTTGTGAGTTGACCAAATACATAAGTAAATGTAAGTTTTGGATTTGCGTACTAAACTTTAGGATTTTTCAATTTTGGTATTTTTCTCAGTTTCCTTAACATCTTTGTGAATGCGTTTTTTGTGTCTATGGAGGCTTATTAACTGATTGAACTTTTCATCGCAAAATTTACACTCATATCGTTTGATTTCCGAGTGTATTTGGCGATGTCGCCGAAATGAATGGTTATTGGAAAACCCTTTGCCGCACGTTTCACATATTTTGTCGCGTATATTCAAGTGCGCTTTAATGTGATCCGTCAAGTCACGTTTTGTAAGGAAATCCTTGGGACACATGTTGCATTTGTGGGCACGTATTTTCGTGTGGACAGCGGTGACATGATAACCCAATTGAGTTTTAATTCGAAACGATTTGCCGCAATATTCACAGACATGTGGTTTTTCGGCCGTATGGATTCTGGTGTGAAAGTTTTGTTCCGACTGTGTGGCAAATAGTTTGTCACAAAATTCGCAGCGATATTTCCTGCTGGCGTGCATTCGCTGTACGTGCTGTTGAAGTATAGTTTTCTGAGAGAACTTTTTTCCACATTGATCGCACTCAAAGGGTAAATCGCCGATTTGATGGTGTCTAAAGAGATGGCCGTCTAAACTACTTTTCATATTGAATACGTTTTTGCAAATGCTGCAAAAGTATTTATCGCTTAAACGCTTCTGCGGGAGGAACGAACATTTCTTGAAGTATTCCATTTCGTGCTTATTTAATTTTCTCTTTTGGTTTTCGTTGCGTGTCTTGGAATGATAATACCATGACTGTAATTGTCTTATGACGTTGGAGAGCCATTCGACTGTGAGTTGTATGCCGTGTTCTAGTAAAAGTTGATTTGCAAATTCACTTAAAGATTTTAATTTTTCCTCAACATTTCCAAACAACGGATGTTTTTCATCATAGAGTTGAGGAAACTTTTCGTAAGTGTCGATGAAATTTAAAGTATTTCCATCCAACTTTTTAAAATTTAATGGATTTTGATTCAGTTCCTGTTTTAATTGGGAGGAGGGATAAAGATAATAAAAAAAAGAGTAGTAGTAAAATGATTACGGATTTTTAATACTATGTAGAAGGAAGAACTTAAACAGCAGTTTTATGAAAATATAAACAGATATAAAATCTACACTAAACATTCGAATTTGAAGATATGAAACCAATGGGACGATTAAAAACAATTCTATAATTTTATATTTATGTATGTATGTGTTTATTTTACTGTTTATATTGTATATATGTAGATTAAGTAAGCATAATTATTATACAATGAAATTCTATTGAATTACGAATCTTTTTTTACAATGTTGTGCGTACGTTTCATGTGACCGTTTAGACCGACAAATTGGTGAAATTTGGCATCGCACAATTTACAGGCGTATCGCTTAACTTCCGAGTGTATCTGACGATGTCGAATTAACGAATGACTGTTCGAAAAGCCCTTTCCACACGTTTCACATATCTTGTCGCGAATATTCAGGTGCGTTTTAACGTGATCGGTCAAGTCACGTTTCTTAAGGAAATCCTTGGGGCACATGGTGCATTTGTAGGCACGAATCTTTGTGTGTATTGCTGTAACATGGTAGCGTAGTTGTGTCTTTATTCTAAACGCTTTTCCGCACAGTTCGCAGACATGTGGCTTTTCCGCTGTGTGTACCATATTGTGAACTTTTAGCTCCGATTTTATGGCAAAGAGTTTTCCGCAGAAACCGCAAGGGAATTTCCTACTGACGTGCATTCTTTGAATGTGAGTTTGTAGGGTGGATTTGATTTCGAACTTTTTGCCACATTGGTCGCATTGGAAGGGTAGGTCTCCTATCTGATGGAATCTAAAGAGATGACCCTTTAGATTGTGTTCCATGTTGAAATTTTTCTTGCAAACGTTGCAATAAAATTTCGTTTTTAAACGTTTTGCTGGCAAAAAGCTACACTTTTTGAAATATTCCTCTTCGTCCTTATGCAATCTACCGTTTTGTTTTCCTTTTCGCTGTTTGGCATCGTAATACCAAGAATGCAATTGACTGATTGCCGTCGATAGGGTTTCATCTTTGAAATCAATATTGTGTTCAGTTAATAGTGCATTTGTAAGGTCGTGATTGGCTTTTTGTATTTCCTCGAAATTGCCATACAATGGATGCTCTCCGTCGTATAACAGTGGGTATTTTGCGTAAGCATCGATGAATTTCGAAGTATTGTCATCCCATTGTTTGAGCGTTAATGGTTTCTGTTTTGTTTAAAGGAGAAATAAAGACAACAAAAATAAAACAATTATTTAGGATATTTTTAACAAATTAACGGCGATTTAAAACTATCAAATGCTATACGCGTAAATTCATTAGATTGGTATTCAAAATTAAGAAACGATTAAACGCTGTACTAGATACTTGTTGAGAAAATTCTCAAAAACGACAACAAAACAATGGGATGGATGCTTCACAATTGGTGAGAGAGACAGAGACTGAGACTGAGATAGATACAGATACAGATACAGAGAGATCGATAATTAACAATATTTATGAAGAAAATACTTTGCTTTCTGTTTTTATTTGGATGTAAGTAATGTATGTTTATTTGTAATTAAAAATTATGTGTATAACAGTTTAATTATAGTAGTAGTGATTAAAAACTATGGTTCTTTTTTCTTCACGATATTGTGAGTGCGTTTCATGTGACCATTGAGGCCAACAAACTGATGAAATTTGGCATCGCACAATTTGCATTCGTACCTCTTCACCGCCGAATGTATCTGACGGTGACGAATCAATGAATGACAATTGGAAAATCCTTTACCACATGTCTCACAGATTTTGTCGCGTATATTTAAATGCGATTTGATGTGATCGGTGAGGTCGCGTTTCTTTTTAAAGTCCTTGGGACACATGGTACACTTAAAAGCACGAATGTTAGTGTGGATCGCAGTAACATGATAGCCCAATTGGGTTTTCAATCTAAATGATTTGCCACAATGCTCACAGACGTGAGGCTTCTCTTCTGTGTGTATCTTAATATGAGTGTTCAGTTCTGGCAGTATGGCGAACTTTCGGCCACAATATTCACAGGGATGCTGCTTGCCAACATGTACACGAAGTGTATGAACTCTCAAATACATTTTCGAGTCGAACTTTTTGCCACATTGATCGCACTGAAATGGTAGTTCTCCTATTTGGTGAGCTTTAAATAGATGGAGCTTTAAATTGTGTTCCGTATAGAAAAGAGTGTTACAAAATTCACACGTCATCCTTTGCCGTAGTTTCAATTGTTTCGACGGCATGAACTTGCACATTTTCAAATATTTATCCTCGACACTACTTGTGAGTTTATATCGGTTTCCTTTGTGCCGTTTCGTATCGTAAAACCATGATTGGAATTGATCAATGGCATTAGACAAGACTTCTTTGCTGAAATCTATATTGTGTTGACTTGCTAAGCTTTGGTTTAGTTCGGATAGAGCTTTGTGCCTCTCTTCAGCACTATTAAATAACGGATGTTTTGTATTGTAGAGAACCGAATATCTTGCGTATGTTTCGATGAAGTTAGAAGTATTATCATCCCATTGCTTGAATATTAATGGACACTTTTTTGTTTTAAGAAAATAAAGAAACAAAAAATACATCAATTATTTTTCACTATTGAAATTGCTTGTCGCCACAAACAACTACATAAACATAATGGATCGGTAAAATGAAATTCTTAATTCATCACAATCACTTCATTTCATTTCATCGTTCCAGCAGCGCAATTTCGCGATTTTCTCAAACGAAATACTTATCACTGGGATCATTGAAAAAAGCGTAATAGTGCATGATATTTTGCATTCTATTTTCAATTGTACGTTTAAATGTAAAGTGGATGAAATTCAATTAAGATTACATACTATAAACATATTTTTTAAGAATATTTTTTGCCAAACTTTAACAAATTATTGATATAAATTTTTCTCAAACCTTAACATAGTCTTTTAAAATAAGTACTTTTGTTTAAATTATTTACTTATAAGATTTTATTTAAACCCCTATAAAGTATAAACCTTTTATAAATTTGAAAATTGTTTATGAATAAAGCCAAAAATTTTCTGGCTCTTTCGTTAAGTCGGATTAAAGGGGTGTTCATGTATCTATTGAAAACAGCTCCCAGAAACGAGGACGTACAGACTTATATTTTAAAAAATCTTTTGATCAAGAATACTTATCTATGATATAAATTTATACTTCAATCAAAGGTTCTAAAGAATTAATTCTTTATTCCATTTTCGAAATCAAAGTAACTGACTGTTTCTCTAAATGCGAACGAACGTTATACATATTTCGTATTTTAAATTGAAAACAACAAATAAATTTTAATTTTTCAACATAAAATACGAAAGACAATGTTCGTTCGCATTTAGAGAAGCAGGCTGTAAATGTTATATCTTAACCATTCCGTTTATTAATTAATGCATAGGCATTTCTTTCTACTTCGAATCTATTGAATTCATTCATTTGAGAATCCATTCTCTAGAAATTAATAATTTCTTTAATCATTAAAATTTTCTTTAATTCCAAACTGAATGATGAAAAAAATATTTTAATTGAATTTGTATTAGGTCTGAATTAACAAAAATTTAATCATTCAAAGGTTGAATGAATTCTGTTATGAATTAATTCCATTATGAATTAAATCAACGATGAATGAATTCTATTTAAATAAAAGACTGAAAGAATAAAACTAAAGAATTAGATATTGGGAATAGATTTATGGAATGAATGGCTGACATTTTTTAATTCCGAATTAAGAAGCTCTAACTTCAATACTATGTGTAAATCATTATTTCCATTGCTATTAATTATTTCTCAAAAATGTGTAAATTAAAACAAAAGAAAATTTGTTGGAGAAAAAAAAATAATTTAATGAAAAAAACAATATTTGGATTTTAATAGTAACCGATCCTGGGCTATACCCGATATTTTGATATATCAATCAGGTTTGTAAATTATTGGCGGCCTTCTGAAAATTGATTTCAACAGACTGACGTACATGACTATATCGATTCCGCTATCTATAACAATCCATAATATTTATACTTTATGGGGTCGCAAATGACATTTTTCATTTACAAAGTAGTTAGAGTGCAATATTGTCGTAAAAACAGACCAGAAAAAGTGTTTTTGGTGAAAAAATGTATTTTTGTTAAAAAAAAAAAGTAATTTTTGCAGAATTTATTATTGTTATCCATTAACATAATATGTTTAAATCATTGTTTTAATTGGTGCATTCTCTTTTATTAATAAATGTACTTGAACAACTTTTTATACCCTTCACCATGAGTGGCATTTTTACAGGAATTCAAGTTGAAAGCAAGTGTTAATCAAGCCTTGAATTATAGTAAAGCAATTGAATTACAGTTGTATTACACTTTATTTCAATAGAATTCTCCAATGAAAAGGAAATAGAAATTCAAACCATATGTTAATTGTTTGAAAAATATTTAATTTTTTCAAATATTTTTCAAGTTTAAAAAATAATTACATTATTACATTTGTATTCAAATCAAATTCCAACAAAATGTTCAAGTTTTCGGGCTTTGGTGCTTATTGGGTTTGTCATTCAGTTTGTAATTTCTACATTCTTCATTTGCGACCCCATAAAGTATATATATTCTTGATCGTTATAGATAGCGGAGTCGATATAGCCATGTCCGTATACCTGTTTGTATGTTTAAATTAACTTTTCGTAGTCCCCAAATAACTTGCATACATGATTCATACATATATCAACATATCCGCTATAGACCTGATGGCTGAGATATAAGGAAAAAAACAGGACAACATAAATTTTTTGCCTATTTTTTTCATATATATTTGAATTACTAAGTCATTAATGTAGTCAATATGGATATCTAATGATAGATATTTCAAAGTCCTTTGCAACGATGTATATAAGGCCATAATAAGTTGGACCTACAATGGGTTAAAATCGGAAAAAATATATATTTTATATATTCTTTTTCACCAAAAATTTTTGTCATAAATGTTTTTTCATTAATGCATTAAAAAAATTTAAAATTAATTTTTTTTTTAAATTAAAAAAAAACTAAAAAAAAAAATATATAAATTTAGTTTACCTTAAAATATTTATAATTATTATTTTAAAGTATAATTTGGTGAAGGGTATATCGTTACCTTATAGCCATGGTAGGCGTTCATATTGTTGAGGTTACGATGATTTTCGTCAAACAACCCGAATGTGAACAAAAGAGCGTAATAGAGCATAAAAAAACACACAATTCATTCAGTTTCTTGATGTTGATGTGGATATTTTATTTTTAACCCAAAAGAGCATACAAATTAAATGCCTCTTTTTGCGTACCACTGCCTTATAGAAAGATCCTAACTCGTGTTTTTTTTTTTTTTGTAAGCCCAGATTTTCATTTATTTCGATAAATGGTCCGCTCATATATCATATTTAGCAAAATAATCTGCACTTAAAACACGACTTAGGGCCTTTATATATTAAGGTAACGATATAAGATTCGGCACAGCCCAGTATAGCTTCCTTACTTGGTATTATTAGGATTATTATTATTTATTTAATAATTGTAATATTTGTTGTAATATTATTAATTGTTTTTATATTCAGTCATGTTTTACTGAAACTGATGATATTTTTGAATCTACCTGTAATATTTAGTAAGTATGCATACATTATTTTGATAAGCTTGTAGGGTTCTGTGATGTTTAAATTTCTTAATTATTAGCTAATTTTAAATTATAGCATTATTAAATTATAGTATAGTTGAAACCGATTATGGTCTATTGTCTAGAATCTTGTAATTGTTAAGTATTGTTAATCATATATACATATATGATTAACAATGTGCTCAGTTATTTTTATAACCTTTACCATAAGTGGTGTCTTCAACAAAAAAACCTATAATAGGTATCAGACGAATATAGAACTCTAATAAAGATTGTATTGCAGATCTTTAAAAATCATTTAAATTTTAATTCTACTTTTTTATTCCGGATCAAGTTACATTATTATTGTAATAATAATGCAGTTAGTAAAATCTATACAACAGATAATGTTGTTAATTTTTGGCAAAACATTCATAGTTTAATATAAAAATAATGTTACTTAATTGAATTTCTATCATTGCGTGTTATTTCCAAATAAATTATTTACTCACATTTTGTTTGTCACCTTCGGGTATAGCTTTTCTAGCTAATAAATCTTTAAGGAATTCACATTTCTCGTAATAACCTTTTGCAATTGAAGTAACTTTTTTACTATCACCGTTATCCAAATCAGATTTTATGATGACACAATACTTGTGTACCTGGTTAATTGCAGATTTTAATCCTGATGGTTTCAGGAATATATTAAACTTTTGCATGCCATTTATAATTGCCTGTTCGGCTTCTTTTTGTGCTTTCGGATTTTCAAATAAAGGATCATTGATATCCCACAAAACAGGCTGGCTTTTGTACAATTCTATAAAATCGTTTACATGCCGTTTTTTACGGTAAAATGTTGGAGTGAACTAAAAATAAAATCTGCCATATTAAAGGTATTTTGAAAATATAAGGCTGATGGTATAAAACATACCTTGTCCGTGGAAATAGGAAGTTCATTATTATCGGAATCCGAATCAGCCCCATTATCATCCTCATCACGATAATCTTCATCTTCTGAATCATCATTATCTGGATCATCGGCTACATAATCTTCATCTTTAACATCCGAATCTGCAACATCCAGCAGATCAGTTGCATCCGCACTATCCTTATCCTCTAAAGCCAATATAGGGTCAATGAATGGCTAAAAAATGGACAAAACAAAACATAAACAAATTTTGATATTATTCTTTCTGTTTGCTTACTTCAATTTCATGAACGTCATATTTTATTTCATCGGTGAACTCCTCTAGACCATCAACATCCATTTCATCTTTAATTTCAACTTCTGGCTTTGTTCCTTCATGTTCTTCATGGTCTTCATCATCATCGTCGTCGCTGTCGTCTTCATGTTTAATTTTTTTTACTGCCTGCCGTGATGGTTTGGCTTCCTTTTCAGTAAGATCTTTATGCTTCGATTTTATGTGACTTGTAAAATCATTATAACGACGAGATTTCTTCTTGCACAGCACACAACATAAAATAAATGTGTCTGTTAATTCATCCATAAATACATTTCCACAGAGAATCATTTTATTTATTTTCTATCAATTTATTTCCACAAAAATACAATTTGTATACCATTCACTTTTAGCAAATATCTATAAGATTATTTTGTTGTCTGAAAAAAACCAAGCATTTTGACATTTGCTTTGATTCTTCATTCGTTGCATCAGTGATGCCAACTGGGAAACTTTCTTAAAATAGTCTACTTTTTTGAATGTTAAAAAAAATTAATTGCAACAGTATGCACACAATAACAAAATTTTAGGAAAGTGTTTACCAGTCATGCCCAAGCCCTATACTCTTGGTACTCTTTTGTTATTGTAATTGCTCTTAGCTATAGGCTGTGTGTTTTGTATACTCACTAGAGCACTCAGCATTAGCAATACAAAATACACAAACAACTTTGTCTTATTATTTTTTTTGTCGTTCTTCACTGAATACACGCATGTTGAAAGCAACAACACTTTCGTATGCTTGCTGGTAAACATTGACGACTGCGATCATCCATGTAGATTTTGTTTTTGTTTATCGTATGATATTTTAAAAATGTGTGTGTTGAAAGTGAGTTTTTTTTTTCTTTTTTCTTTGTATGAATTGGTTTTAGCAACAACAAATATTGAATAAAAAGTAGATTTTCTTAAACTGTATTGGTGTTTACTCTTCCATAAGGAACTTGTGGGCACCCCTGGTGTTTACTATGTATTATATAAGTTTAAATCTAACTATTGGAAACAAAAGTGATAATATTATTTAATACATTATGGCATTGACACATTTTATTATTAATACTAATACTAATTAAAAAAGGCGCATCAATAAATGCAGAAACCATGCATTTTTACAATATATGGTAAAAAGTCGAAAAAAGTATATTTAAGTAAAAAATTCGTAAGTTCGAATAGTCGACAATTCATAAATTACCAAAAGTCGAAGTTCAAAAGGTCGACTTTTTAAAAATCGACTTTTTTGGAAATGTCGAAATGTTTCAACTATAGAACACTAGTAGTTACTAGAATTCGCCACTACTGTCACCAAGGCGTATTTAACAAGGTGACAGCAGTGGCGAATTTAAATAAATACAGGCGAATTCACTTATTTTTTATATATAGAGTTTGACATACGGACGTACGGGCGAATATTTTTTATATATGTAGTTTGACATTTGTGCGTGCTATTTCTATAATCAGCTGTGCTGCCGATGGCACCTTATTAAATGCACCTTGACTGTCACCTTGTTAAATTCGCCATGGCATTGTGCAATTTGTCATAAGTTCAAAGTGTGGCAGCACCATTCTCTTATTTAGTTCAGGTATGGACAATTTTTTTTTACAATGGAAATAAATTGTTTTAATACAAGACCATTCAGGGCACACTTAGAAAGGTGACTGCATCACTACAACAATACAAAAACAACAAAGTAAAGGGTACACTTAGAATGGCGACTGCATCACTACAACACTACAAAAACAACAGGTACTTTGTTTTTGTTAAAAAGTAGGTGAACTGTCATAGTTGCCTGCAAGGTGCATTTAATAAGGTGCCATCAGCAGCACAGCTGATTATAGAAATAGCACGCACAAATGTCAAACTACATATATAAAAAATATTCGCCCGTACGTCCGTATGTTAAATACGCCTTGGTCGCTACCAAGGCGTATTTAACAAGGTGACAGCAGTGGCGAATTGAAATAAATACAGGCGAATTCACTTATTTTTTATATATAGAGTTTGACATACGGACGTACGGGCGAATATTTTTTATATATGTAGTTTGACATTTGTGCGTGCTATTTCTATAATCAGCTGTGCTGCTGATGGCACCTTATTAAATGCACCTTGGTCGCTACTTTGTTAATTTACTTTGATCAAAAAGTACTGAAAAAGGATAATAGTACTGAATTTTCCATCTCCGATTTAGTTACAATCTGTGAAATTTGTTTTTTTTTCACAATCAAAGTATACCGCGTGTCTTGATAAAAAAAAATTTGTGCATTTTTCAGTAATAATAATGTCTGTGACCACTTCAAATCCCCAAAGCAAACAAATAAAGTTTTACAATCCATCAAGCTCTGCCAGTTCCGATAGGTAAAAACAACTTAATAATAAAGTACAATTTTCTGTTAATGGATGATTTTTTTTTTCTATCTAACAAATTTTTGTAGTTGTGTAAAAAAGTTTGTATCTTTATGTATACATGGATACGTATTTATAGTTTTTCTGGTGAAATCGAACTGTTAAATAAGTGTTTCCTAAAAACAAATTACTATATAATAAAAAAAAATGAACTAAGGTACAAATATTCATTGCTAAATGCTAAAAATTTACAAAAAACATGCCGGCTATGCAAACAAATGTAATGTATATACATACATATATGTATGTACAGATATGCATGTACATATGTTGTATGTTTACTGCACAAGAACCAAACTGACCTAAATGCAATTAGTAGAAGCAATCATGACTCATTGTCATCTGTTATGCATCTTCTAAGATGCGTTCCAATCATTTTGTGACCAATGAACATTATTGGTCAGCTCTAACATTCAAGTATGCATACGTATGCAGTACATAATTTAAAAATAATTATGTACATACATATGTACATATTTTTCTGCTTTACAATTGTTATATTAGAAAATAGTAAAAGCTTGATATCATTCTTTGTTATTTTCCAAATTACATATTAATGCATATTGTTGCCTATATTCCAGTTCCACTTAATTTTATACGAAGATAAGCTTGATACTAATTCAGATTCTCCTTCACCAAAACCAAATGGAGTACGAAACTATAGCTAAAGGAAATGTAATAAATAAAAATCAACTAAATATTTGATAGTTTATAGAAAACTAAAAGTAAAAATCATGCATTTAAGAGATATACATATGTTTATGTACCTATTGAATTGAAATGTTTGTACCAAAGTAATTGAATAGATCCATAACAAAACGCAATAATTCTACTATAACGATTTTTTGGATAAACGAAAAAATGTA
Source organism: Calliphora vicina (assembly GCF_958450345.1). Lineage (NCBI taxonomy): Eukaryota > Metazoa > Arthropoda > Insecta > Diptera > Calliphoridae > Calliphora > Calliphora vicina. Next base: position 111,601,269 of record NC_088784.1, read on the forward strand.
ATTAACCCTCCGTTAGTTGCAACTAATTTGTCCACAAATAAAATGTTTATGTCTATGGGTTCTTTTGCGTAAAGTAAAATTTATTTTACAATTTTATTTTTTCCTCTTTATATCCTTCACTATGAGTGGCAAGGGTACGTTTATATCAGATAGTATGTTTAGAAATTGTTAAAGTACCTATTAGCTTCTGGTGATAATAAATTTGTTTTAAATAAGAAATTTACATGTACATACACATATATGTTTTTTTTTAGCGATGACCGCTGTGATTTAACAGAACAACTTTATGTGGATCCTAACATAGCAAATGTAGAGTATTTTGGTTGTCCAGCATCGCCCACAACTGTTCCAGCAAGGACACCACAATGCTTAGAGTCCCCAGCTCGTGCGGGAGCACCACGTAGGCGACAACGTACTACTTCTATGAATAATCAAACCACAACAGCAAATCCCTCGGAATGCGTAATTCGTTCTAATAATCGAACTATTTACACAGCTGGTCGCCCACCTTGGTATAATTGTGCCGGGCAACAGGTGGAGCCATTTGTTATAGGTGAGTTTTACATACATATAACGTTAAAAATATCCAGATCATTAGTTTGTGCTTTTTAGGTATTTGCGGTGGTAGCGCTTCTGGAAAAACAACAGTGGCGCAAAAAATAATTGAATCTTTAGATGTACCCTGGGTTACGTTGCTATCAATGGATTGCTTTTACAAAGTGTGTTGTACATACGCACGTTTATAAGTCATTTTCACTATTTTATATGTTCTGCAGGTGCTCAATGAGAAACAACATGAACAAGCTCTCCTTAATGAGTATAATTTCGACCATCCCGATGCTTTCGATATGGATTTATTATTGGAAGTACTAAAGAAGCTTAAAGAAGGTCGAAAAGTGGAAGTTCCTGTTTATAATTTTGTTACACATTCACGCGAAACTACCACTGTATGTACTGATTTTGTAACAAACGTGAATGAAACTCTTAAAATTATTAATTATTTTTAGAAAACCATGTATGGAGCTAATGTTATAATCTTTGAAGGTATTTTAGTGTTTCACAGTACGGAAATTCTAAAATTATTGGACATGAAAATCTTTGTTGATACAGATCCGGACATACGCCTTGCCAGGCGATTGAAAAGGTAATAAATAGGTGTTTATTAAAAAAAATTGTCTTTCGTCGAGAAGCGAAATGCATATGTATTAATTTATTGTATCATAAACATTAACTGATTTACATTTGGCGATTAAGCGATTATACCTATAAATAGTTTAGAAATTGTATTTTCTTTGTGAAATTACAAAAATGTTAATAAAAATTAAAAAAAATATATTTTGCCATCAAACACTAATTATCATGAAAATCTAAGATAGAGGGTATTGAATAAAAAATTATTGCTAACATTTACACCTTTCTTTTTAAGAGACATTTCTCAACGGGGACGCGATCTAAGTGGTGTATTGAAGCAGTATTTGAATATGGTTAAACCATCCTATTCAAATTACATTGCTCCGACAATGGCTCACGCAGATATAATAGTTCCTCGTGGTGGTGAAAATAAAGTTGCTATACACCTAATTGTTCAACATGTTCATACTCAGCTTCAACTGGTAAATCCCCGAATTTGAATTAAAAACAAACGTTTCTATAGTTTTTATTAATTTTGTGTTTCTAGCGTGGCTTCAAGTTACGTGAAGCTCTAGCGAATTCTTACAATGACCAACCAATGCCTGAGTCCCTACATCTTCTACCGGCTACACCGCAAATCAAAGGATTGCATACTTTTATACGATGCAAGAATACATCAAGAGATGAATTTATATTTTACTCCAAAAGACTTATTCGCTTGGTAATAGAATACGCCCTTAGCCTATTTCCATTTAAGCAGACTACAGTAGAAACGCCTCAGGGTGTATTATATAGTGGCAAAAGAATGGCTACGCACAAAATTTGCGGTGTCTCCATATTGAGGGCTGGGGAGACCATGGAACAAGCCATTTGTGATGTTTGCAAGGATATTCGTATTGGTAAAATTCTCATACAGACCAATAAGGAGACCGAAGAACCAGAGTTGTATTATTTACGTCTGCCAAAAGATATTCGAGAATACAAAGTTATACTAATGGACGCCACGGTTGCTACAGGTGCAGCTGCCATGATGGCTATCCGTGTATTACTTGATCACGATGTCAAAGAAGAGAATATTATATTGGCCTCGTTGTTAATGGCTGAAATTGGAGTTCATAGCATAGCTTACGCTTTTCCTGGGGTTAGTACTCTATACGTATGTATCTCAAATGATTTTGTCTAAGAATTTTGTTTGCATTTCATTGTAGGTAAAGATTGTTACATCGGCTCTTGATCCTGAAATTAATGACAAATTTTACGTGATACCAGGAATTGGCAATTTTGGTGACCGCTATTTTGGCACAGAGCCCTCGGAAGAGTTCTATTAGTTGGTATAAGTATTGATTTATTGCTGTTATATTATAATTATTTAAAAAAAACTCGTTAACCACTGAGGATAGTAGTTGGTGGTAATGTCGTCAACATAATAAAAATTATTTCTTTTAATATGTATTATGAAATTCCGATTTTGAATTAACGTTTAACGACTAAAAAATATTTTTGCTTTCTCACTATTACTCCTCTTATTTTACGAGTACGTACTATTTAAAATATTTTAGAATAAGTTAAAATTTTCCACGTAAAGGCGGTATATACAAACATTAAATATTTTAAAACATGTTTTGAAATAAATAAATTAAATAAATGAATACATTTTTCGTTCAGATTTACTCTTTATTTATCGACTAAGAATGTCTCCAAAGCCATTGAGAAACAAAGGCAACAATACCTAAAATTATGGATAATCCAAGATATTTTTGTAATATAGCATCCAATATTTGAGAACTCTGTTTATTTTTGGGTAAAATTGTAGTAGTAGATTGTGTACACCTTGTCCATTCATCTTCCGAATCAAGAATTTCAGCATTCATACTAAATTTTGTGGTGGAGGTAATGCGCACCCTAACCGAAGTACCCAGAAGATTCTGACGCATGGGCAATAAAATCTGTTCATAACTCTTGTTGTGTGCCACATAATGAAGTTTGTCGTGAGATACTTCTGTAACTAAAACGTTGTAAACTTGACCTTCGCGACCAGCATAAGGATGATAGCTGTTGAAGAGATCTGTTAAGCGTTTTGTACGTTTCTTAACCAAATGGGCTGGTATTCTTGTCATTTTCGCCGCAGGTGTTCCTGGACGTGGGAAGTATTGATTAATAAACAAACTGGGGAATTTATACTTTTCGCAGAGAGTAATTGTCTCTTCAAAATCGGCTTCTGTCTCGGTTGGAAATCCGCAAATAATATCTGTTGCTATTGTGAGCGCTGGTACTTTTTCCCGTAAAAATTCCACAACATGTACAAAATCTTTGCGGCAATACTCGCGCTTCATATCGCCTAATACGGAATCACTACCACTCTGAACAGGTACATGCAGAAAAGAGTATACCCTTGGGTGTTGAAGCACTTTCGCTATTTCCTCCAAGTGTTCTAGAATATAAGGAGGATTTGTCATCCCCACCCGAAGCATACAGTTTTTCGGTATTACCTCAACAAGTTTCCAAAGTAATTCAGGCAAAGACGATCCAATGTCTCTTCCATACGCACCAGTATCCTCTGACGTGAGCCAGATTTCACAACAACCTTCTTCAAACGCCTGCTTAGCTCTTTCCACGATCTCTTCGGGACTGTAACTGGCCAGATCACCTCTAGCATGCTTTGTTTTGCAATATGTACACTGGTTTAGACATCCAGTGTTGATAGGTATTATTTCAATCAACGGATTTTTTCTAACTTTCGGTAAGGCCAATTTAGCTCCGGCCACTCGGCGTCCATCTTCTTTCTTGTTTTGCAGCAACCGTACGCTGTGTCCCTTCAACGTTTCTTCAACGACCTCCACAACGCGATCAATTTGTTGTACCCCAATGACGGACATTCCTTTTAAGTAGTCGGCTTTTGGAGCACCCTGAGGTACACATCCTGCTACAACCACGTGTTTTCCATTACTCATACCATGCTCAATTTCATTGCGAAACGTATCTTCGGATGGGTTCTTTACTGTGCAGCTGTTCAATAACCACAAGTCAGCATTTTCTTTACTCTCCGTCAACTGGTAGCCATATGCAGCCAACTGCCCAGCCATATATTCACTGTCTGAATTGTTATGGGCACAGCCCCAGGTCTTAACATACACTTTCTGAGTGCCAGGAATAACGCTTTCATGAAAAACTTTTTCGGGTTTAACATCTTCAACTTTATTGTTTAATCGTTTTTTTACCCTGACAGTAACATTGCTTTTATTTTGATATCGCTCATTAGGTTTAATATCCTCCGGAGATATCAGATCTTCTATATCTGCTATGTTATTCTCCTCCATGTTGACCATTGTTGCCTGTTTAATTTGTGTTTTCCTCAATAGAACTGAAAAAATGTGGAAAATTGTGTGAAGTTAACAAATGACTGGTGTTGATAATTATAAATTTTCCCCTCAAATCTAGTGATTTGAAAATAGTTTTGGGTAAGGCAAGGGCAATTAACTTTCGCCTTGAGGCGAATTTATATACAAGGTGGTGTCCAAGGCGTATTTAACAAGGTGACAGCAGTGGCGGATTGAAATAAATACAGGCGAATTCACTTATTTTTTATATATAGAGTTTGACATACGGGCGAACGGGCAGATATTTTTTATATATGTAGTTTGACATTTGTGCGTGCTATTTCTATAATCAGCTGTGCTGCCGATGGCACCTTATTAAATGCACCTTGGTGGTGTCCAAGGCGTATTAACAAGGTGAGTGCGTCCCGGCAACAAATACAACAATGCAAAAACAACAGGCAATTTGTTTTTGTTAAAATGTACGGTAAATGTCAAAATCAAGGCGAATTAAAATATTACTATGGTGGTGTCCAAGGCGTATTAACAAGGTGAGTGCTTAAAATCAGCTGTTTCTTAATTCGTTGTGGTTTAATGTACATCTTCTGTCAAACTATGTTCATGTTTACATTTGTTATTGTAAATAACCAAGGTGCATTTAATAAGGTGCCATCGGCAGCACAGCTGATTATAGAAATAGCACGCACAAATGTCAAACTACATATATAAAAAATATTCGCCCGTACGTCCGTATGTCAAACTCTATATATAAAAAATAAGTGAATTCGCCTGTATTTATTTCAATTCGCCACTGCTGTCACCTTGTTAAATACGCCTTGGTAAATAACATAGTAATATTTTAATTCGCCTTTATTTTGACATTTACTGTACATTTTAATAAAAACAAATTGCCTATTGTTTTTGCATTGTTGTATTTGTTGCCGGGACGCACTCACCTTGTTAATACGCCTTGGACACCACTTTGTATATAAATTCGGCTTGGAGTTCGACCAAGGCGTATTTAACAAGGTGACAGCAGTGGCGAATTGAAATAAATACAGGCGAATTAATTTATTTTTTATATATGTAGTGTACACTGAACAGCTGATTACAAGGCGTATTTAACAAGGTGACAGCAGTGGCCAAAGTAAAATAATAAAGTAGCGACAGTACCAAGGCGTATTAACAAGGTGAGTGCGTCCCGGCAACAAATACAACAATGCAAAAACAACAGGCAATTTGTTTTTGTTAAAATGTACGGTAAATGTCAAAATCAAGGCGAATTAAAATATTACTATGTTATTTACAATAACAAATGTAAACATAAACAAAGTTTGACAAATAGTGTACATAAAACCACAGCCAATTAAGAAACAGCTGATTTTATGCACTCACCTTGTTAATACGCCTTGGACAGTACTATAACAAATACAACATTTACAAAAACCACAAGCAATTTTGTTTTTGGTTTAAGATCTGAGCTGTCAAAGTTGCCTGTTGTTGTTTTTGCTTTTGGGCTTGTTGTATTTTTCGCCACAACAACCACAAGTGAATTGACAGTTCAGACCAAAGTTAAAAAAATAGTCAGCTGTTCTACTGAGTCTACTTTATTAATTTACGTTGGCAGTGGCGAATTGAAATAAATACAGGCGAATTCACTTATTTTTTATATATAGAGTTTGACATACGGACGTACGGGCGAATATTTTTTATATATGTAGTTTGACATTTGTGCGTGCTATTTCTATAATCAGCTGTGCTGCCGATGGCACCTTATTAAATGCACCTTGAGCCATTTCTTGTAGGGTTGTTAATACATCTTTTATTAATACTCTTTTATTTTTTCACTACTACATATGCATCAAGGCGTATTACGCCTTGATATGCATTTTAAGCACTCTCTCGTTGGCCACCACCAGCGTTGCCGCTTTGGTCCAATTGGACCAAAATTGGTAGTTTGTAGTTAAAAAATTGACTTTTGGTAGTTTGGTTGGTTTGTTCCGATATTTGTCGTATTTTGGTAGGCTACGATATTTCTGAATACAGAAGTATTTTTAAAAACAAAATAATTAAAATAATAACGAAAAAACTATTTATGTTAAGCCAAAATAATAAAACTACATATTTGCAAAATATGAAGATAGCATTTTCTAAAATATTTAGTTTAGTCAGGTAAATATGTATTTATTTAGTAGTGTTGAGTTCAAAAAATGTCAAAGGGCTCTCAAAACTTTTATTTTCTAATAATATGTGTTAAACTCTGCTTCAATATCATTCTGCCTCTGGATAATTTTATAGCAGCAATAATATAATTTTAAGTTAACTATTAATTTTGAAACGAATTCATATAGCATTACTCAAATATTTTAAATTTGGTAGGTTTTGGTAGGCTTTGGTAGTTTTTAATTAGAAATTTGGTAGGAAAAATATTTTATGAGTGACAACGCTGGCCACCACTGATCTAAACAATTGAAGAAAAAAATAATCAGCTGTTCTTCTAAGGCCAGCTTCTATAAATTCGTCTTGTAAAAATGTTTACTACTATTTTGGAAGCGTTTAAAAGTTTTTAATATATTTATATACCATACGTAACGAAGAGGTTAAAGCTATGCAGAGATCGCTACAATATCCAGTTCTACTTCCCACCCTTTTAGAAGAAGTATTCGCAAGAATTTCTAGTTCCACGCCGGGAGACCAAGAAAATACAAGTAATTTATGTACTTAGATATGTACAAAGTATATCTACTATAATATAAATATACTGTGGATTTTAGTAAGACAATTACATATTTATTTTATAATAATCAAATAGAAAATCTTTTGGATTTACACAATCTATTGGGCAGACGTCTGGTACCGGCTGCATTGCATAAACTTGATAATCGAAGCATTGTCATTTATACCAACAATCCCAAAACAATACAACTAGCAGAAATTTCTGGGACCCCGCCATCTTTCCGTTTACTGCGTTTGTGTGTGCAATTAAATTATTGTACATGTGAATATTTCAAGGAAAAAGTTCTTAACAAAACGACTCCTTGCACTGGACCCTATACCTGTCAACACGTGCTGGCGGTTCGCTTAGCTATTGCTTTGCAGCATAAATGTTTGCAATATAAAGAAGTACCAACCCACAAACTTGATTTATTTTTAAACTATTTCCTATCGAGCAACTCGGAAGCTCAGTAATTCATTGCCCTTATACTGGAGACAACTAAAGTCTCATACAATATTCTAAGCAGTTGTTTGTGAAACGTATTTTACGCAATTGGAAGATGTTGGCTCAAGCTCACTATTAAGGTAAGTTCATAAAGCAACCCTGTTTTTCGGACGCCATCGTAAAGTTTAATATTAATATGAATATTTTATTTTTGCGGTCTTTGATTGTAGCATCAAAATGTATTACAATGGTCTGTAAGCTCCATTGTTTCTGTTTCTAGAGCATATGTACAGAATATTCCATTAAAACTACTCACTACGAAAAGCCAATGGATTATAATTTGAATGGGAGTTTCAGCCTAAATAGACTATTCGTTAAAGGTCCTGATTTGCAAGAATATTTCAAGAATTTGACAGATCTGGTGAAAAAAGTGGAAATAACAATATCATCGCGACCACACTATAATTGCTACATTGGTATGCAGTCGGAAAAAATAAATAAAGTTTTTTTTATAAAGTATGTTAATTAATATAATTTAATGTATTTAATAAAGGTTATGCCCGAAATTGTTATCCTGTTACATTCATTACTTAAAAAGTATGTATGTATAAAAACAAGAGAGCTTATATACCCTTCAAAATTATACTCCAAAATAAAAATTTTAAATATTTTTAGGTAAACAAAATTTATTTTTTTCCAAAGTTTTTTTTATTTTTTGGAAAATTTAAAAATTTTTTTTTTTTTTAAATTTTAAAATTTTTTTTTTGTAAATTTTAAATTTTTTTTTGTTTTTTTGGTGAAAAATAAATCGGGTTGAAAAATATTTTTAAACTCCCGCGGAATTTTTTTGATTGACTTAAAATCTATAACTCCTAAACATTAACACTAATATGATGATAATATGATATCATCATATTATAATATAATATGATATCATGTTAGCGTTTTTTTCAATTTTAACACGGTTGTTAACCCATGTGTTTTAACAACTCTTTTATAACATCATGTTTTAACAGAATTTTATGTCTGTTTTAGACACGGTGTAAGAGAGCAGGTAAAAATTTTAATGTTTTTGTGATTATAATTATGAGAGCTATCAACACCAAAAAAAATTATTAAAATGCAGCTGTTTCGACGATCTTGATTTATGCCAATCATTGTGAAATGGATTGCTACATATGGGAATTAAGGTCTACACATCACAAATTTTGTGGACGCAATCAAATTTGACAATTGCGGCAATAATAGAGAACTAGGGTTAGAAAAAAGGCACACTAAGGACACCAAGATGTATTAACCAGGTGGCAGCGTAACTACATTAATACAAGAACAACAGTCATTTTTACCTTCTAAACTGTCAAAAAAATTCACAAAAACAAAATTTTAAAAATGAAATAGTTTATTTTAGCACTTTCAAATATTTTACGCACATAAAGCGGGTACAAAAATTCACATTTTTATATATTAAATATACTTTTTACTCTTATAACAAGTTTAAAAATTTTTGTAAACAAGTTTTTGACATTTCAGAAAGTAAAACATGAATAGAGCAAAAAACAGTTAGCTGACGTTTCTGTATTGTATGTGAGAAACTTTTCATTCGAAACATTTATAAACTTCTTGCTAAACACAGGGCGAGTATTAGTAAATCGTTAACTGTGTCTGTACTTTTGTATTCAGTTTAAACATTACCTAGTCATCCTGTTAAAAACTGAATGACTACAAGAATTTTAAAATTTTTTTCGATGCGAAAACTTCTCACAAGTTACAGAAACGGGGTACTGGTTAAATATGCCATGACTGGCACTGCTACACGTTAAATATATATTGACCGCGATGCAGTATTGAACGTATAGCAGTGCCCTAATAAATACATTTTATGAAGTAGTTACCATCACTAATTACAACAAATTACCAAATTTTGTTAAGGTTGCCACAGTTTCGTGAAATTTTATCAATTTTGTATACGTGTTTTGGTTTTTGGCCAAACCTGGTAAGTAACCAATTACCCGCATAAGAAACTGGTATTTATATAGTTCTCATTTTTACAACAATAATTTTCTAGTCGGCTTCGCTTCGTATGGATACAGTTTTTTCGGATACTTACAAAAGTAGGTAAATTTTTAATAAAATAATTATTTTATTGGAAAAGTAATAAAAAGAGTATATAAAAATAAGTTTCTCTGATATTTAAATCGAGCAGTGGACATGTTATATTTAAACTTATTAAAATTGGTTGCGCTATTTTGTGTTACATAGTAGATATAAAAAAATTAAATTTGATAAATCATATATGGCTTATTTTATTAAATCGGATTCTGTAAAATTTTTAAACTTTCACACTCACTTAAAATTGTTGTACTTTGTAACTTTGTTGTAACTTTGTAACTATTTAATAAAAAAAAATTAATTGGTGCCGCAAAGCGACGCATTTTTTTGTTCATTATGACATGTGGTATACATACAGAATTTCTAAATGATCAACCATGTTTTTTTTTTCCAGTTATACATACACATATTGAATTGCAAATATATTGCGAATAAAATAGATTTGGAGAAGGTGTCAGTAAGCTGCTCATGAGCATAATTCGTGAAGCTGCTGAACTTGATCGTATTACAGTTAAAATCCATAATATGAAACGTAGTGCTTCTCGTGATTCTCCAAATAGAGCTAGTCATTCTTCACGTTCGCGATCATTAGCTATGGGCCGTGGTGCATACGATAATGGAAGTGGTGTGCCGGGGGATTCTCCCGAACGCATCTCTCCTGATAGATTAAGACGAAGGGTTGGACGTTCTCCCAGTCCTCGGGGTCGTTACGGTGGCGCCTCTCCTCCCCACCGAGAAGAATACATTCGTGGGGTCCCACCGTCAGCAGAAAGACCATCATACAAAGTTCTGTGTGTGAGTGCTTTACACCCAAAGGCATCGGATGAATTTATAAAGGAGACATTGTATCGTGAATATAAAAAGTTTGGGGATTTTAGTATTCGCATTTCGCATGATTTGGATGAGAGAGTGGCTTATGTATGTTTTCGAACTGCTGAAGATGCTCGAGAAGCGAAACATCACAAACCTCGCATTGTTCTCTATGATAAGGTTGCATTAGTCGAGCCAGTATATGAATCATCTGGACGCACTGAACACAGGTAAGCAATGCTGTATAATTATGTACTTGGTCCGTTCCATTACTAAAAAGATTTATACCTAGGTTTTAATTAGAATTCATCCGAAAAATAAATTGTATTAAAATTTAGAGTATGGGAATGAAATATTTCTTGCAGTTCTATCAATTTCTTTTACATGTTTCGAATCTCTGAAATAGAATTTTTTGCACTTTAAAAATGGCAGCAATATACACATCTGCTCAAAATAATAGATACACCAAAATTTATTTTTTAAAAACGAAAAAAAATAATGGTATATTGTAAAATTATAAAAAAAATTCAGTCGATTTTTATTTATAGTTAAAAGGAGAGTAAAAAACAAAAACAAAATATTTCATAATTAATAATAAATATTATAAAGTAAATTAAATTTCTTAAATTTCGAAAAATTTGGTGCTCATAATAATAGATACATTTTTAAAAATTCTTATTAAACAAAAGCTAATAAATTTTATCTTAAAAAAATTAGTTTATTATTAAAGTAAAGCTAGTATCCAGTATATCCACCTTTGCTTTGTAAAACTTTCTCCACTCTTCTGGGCATACTGGATATCAAGTTCTGACACTTCTCCAATGGAATCTCGTACCATATTTTTTGCGTTTTCTCCCATAAATCGTCTTTATTTTTGAAAACTTCCTTCGAAAGCCTTATCTTTAATTCACTCCACAAGTTTTCTATTGGGTTTAAATCAGGGGATTGGCTGGGCCAGCTTAAAACAGGTACGTTATTCTCCAAGAACCAGTTTTTAACTAATCTTGAACTATGTTTTGGGTCGTTGTCCTGCTGGAATGTCCATATTAATGGCATATTTTCCGATGCATATGGAAGCATTACTTTTTCCAATATGTCTCTATACCCACTAGCATTCATGGTATCTTCTATTCGGAATATCGGACCAACACCATTCCATGAAAAGCAACCCCAAACCATTATGTTTCCCCCGCCATGTTTTACCGTCTTTTTTGTAAATTTAACGTGGAATTCTTTTCCTTTTGGTCGGCGTACATTTCTTTGGCAGTCGTTTCCAAACAAATTTATTTTTGTTTCGTCGCTCCATAAAATATTTCTCCATTTTTTTTCGCCTTCACACCCGGACCATTGTAAGTGCTCTTTAGCAAATTCTAATCTTGTCTTGATATTTTTTTGGCGCATTAGTGGCACTTTTCTGGCAATTCTTCCCGGCAATTTAGCTTGTAAAAGACGACGACGAACTGTTTGTGGACTGATTTCGTTACATAGCTCCGCAGAAATAGCTTTCGCAGATATGAAAGGGTCTTTTTTAACCATAAGGACGATCCGCCTATCTGTTTCTGGACTGGTTTTCTTTGGTCTACCGCGAGTTTCTCTTTTTTGTTTTTTAGATAAAGCATTTTGGACAAAATGTAAAGATCTTCCTATGCTCTTTGCTATTTCCCGTAATGATTTTCCTTGATTTCTCATCGTTTGAACAATTTTTTTCTCATCTTCGGTACAATGATGATTTCGTCCCATTTTCTTCAAAAGAGTCCTATTTTTTATAAAATTGTTGCTAAAATTTAAATTATACTTACTGTTTCACGTAAATAGGAACAAAAAATTGCACAAAAAAAAATTGTATATAAACAAATTACAAATTACTGATGTGTATCTATTTTTATGAGCAAATAATTTTTTGTAATTCAAATAAATTCGTTTTTAAAAATCAACATGAAAGCGAATAGTTGCCAGATTTTTGACTGACATGACATTGCCAGATAGAAATTTTAATAATATGATGTATTCTTAACGCTTGCGAGGAAATTTTCAATGTTACCGCCATTTAAATTTTTTCCAATTAGGTGTATCTATTATTTTGAGCAGATGTGTATGTATGCTCTATTGTAAGCTAGAATATAAAAGCTATGATTATAACAAACAAAAAAAAAAAAATAAAAAACAGAATGTCCTCTGTAAGAAACGTTCACGGAAATTTGCGTAAGCTGGAACGTTTCACTCTCTTACAGAAGACTTGATTTTTATATGGACTTTGTATATTGTTGATACTGTATACAGATCGAGATACCACGAATAGCTCTTTAAACTTCCGAACACTCATTTAAAATTAGGATTTGTTGCATTTGGAAAGACTTGCTTTGAGTTCTACGGTTAATAAAATAATGTTAGATATATTGGTCTTGGAGGACATTCAAATGCAGACATTATTTTTTACATAAACAAATGATTAGACCAACATGTTATCTTTATTTTATACTTTTCGTTTATAGGCCTCGTGGACGTTCAATGTCTCCACCGGAATATGATCGTTATCATTACACTAGGGTACCCGGACCGCCTCCGGGACCTCCGGAACATCGCCGTCCACCTTTGGATGCATACGATCGTTATGGGCCTCCCCATATACCTCCACATCCTCATACGCGCGAATATCGCCCCATTCATCATGAGTACCCGATGCCACCAAGAGGTCCTCCAATGCACCGTGGTCCACCACATTTACATGGACCACCACCACCACACTATGGTGGCCCACCACGTCATATGGGCCCGAGGCCTCATGTGCCGTATGAAAAACCAGAAAACAAAAAGGATAAATTTCCCAATTATTTGCATCATGTTCAACCTGAAGATGATCCTCTATCTACACGCACGCTGTTCGCCGGAAATTTGGAGGTGACAATTGCGGACGATGAACTTCGACGTATATTCAGCAAATATGGAATTGTGGATGACATTGATATCAAAAGGCCACCACCTGGTACAGGAAATGCCTTTGCTTTCGTGAGGTATCAGAACCTGGATATGGCTCATCGGGCAAAATGCGAACTATCTGGGCAATACATTGGTAAATTCCAATGTAAAATTGGTTACGGCAAGGTGACGCCTGCAACCCGAATTTGGATTGGTGGTTTGGGTGCATGGACATCGGTAACGCAGTTGGAGCGAGAATTTGATCGGTTTGGAGCTATAAAGAAAATTGAGTATCAAAAGGGGGACACTTGTGCGTACATTCAATACGAGACTATTGAAGCAGCAACGGCAGCTGTTAAGGAAATGAGAGGTTTTCCCTTGGGCGGACCAGAAAGGCGTCTGCGTACCGATTTTTCGGAATTGCCAGGAGTGACACCAACAGCAGCTCCTTTCAAGCCGAAAACACCATATGAAGAAACAGCTGGAACTGCCGTTCCATCCTCTGAATACAGACGCCCCGAATATGATTATCACTACGAAGAACCTCATCATCACCATCCTCCTCACCATCATTATGCACCACGTGGAGGATATGCCCCATATCCACCTCGTGGTTCATATCGTGGCCGTGGAGGATATCGGGGACGTGGTCGTGGCTCATATCATTACCACAATGATGTCCATAGACCAGCACACCCAAGTGCACACTCTTCTTCAAACGCGCCTGTGCCACCACCGGCCGGTGTTGAAGATGAATGGCGCCGTCCTCCTGGCGAGCCCGGTTTCGATAGAGGACGTTCTGGTTCAAGAGAACTAAGATCGGATCGTTCTCGGTCGCGTTCACCACACAAAAGAACCCATTCACCAGGTTCTGATTCAGATTCATCGCAGCATCGCAATGGCGGCTCATTAGCTTCAGCGCGTACACTGCCAGATGTCGCCCGGAAATGCACCGTTATATGGCAAGGTGCCCTCATACTTAAGAGCTCTTTATTCCCAGCCAAATTTCACCTTACGGATGGTGACACTGACATTGTCGAATCCCTTATGCGTGACGAAGATGGCAAGCATAACTTACGTATTACGCAACGTCTGCGCTTGGATCCCCCTAAATTGGAAGATGTCCAGAAACGTATTAGTTCATCGTCTTCACATGCCATTTTTCTGGGTTTGGCCGGCTCAACATCAGTTGCTAACACCTCCGACGACAGTTCGGTACAGACTAGGCCTCTTCGTAACCTAGTCTCTTATCTTAAACAGAAGGAAGCTGCTGGTGTTATTTCTCTATTGAACAAGGAAACAGAAGCTACGGGTGTATTGTACGCATTCCCCCCTTGCGATTTTTCAGCTGATCTTTTGAAGCGGACGTGTTCAACAGTAACTGAAGAAGCATTCAAAGAGGATCATTTGGTAGTGGTCGTGGTCAGGGGCGGAACGGCTTAAGTGAATATATTTTAACATTTTAATTAATTTAAACTACAACAAATTCATCATCAACTTCAAACAAAACAACAAACCAATATGAAGACGAAATCATAATATTGAAAGTTTTATGATCAAATACAAGATATAGGAACATACTACATACATACTTACTTACATACATATATATACAAATATAATCATACATTTGTAGAGCTTTATTTGCCGAAACGAAGCGTCGTCATTCAGTTACAATTTAATATTCAAAAGTTTACTTAATATTTAACTAATATAAATAAGAATAATGAACACTATTTTGTTCTTACAAAACAAAAGACAGACCCATAACAACTGTGTTCCCATACTTGTCATATTCAAAAGGATTTTATCACAATTAGCCAAAATATTTATAATATAATATACAACTTACAACTTAATGATCTGGCTAAAACTTGCTAATCCATATGACTTGTATGGAATCAGAGTAATTACATTTACTATATTAACGCATAGCTACATACAATATATAATTAGTGCCAATTGTAAAATCAAAAGAAAATAAATAGTTATATACTCGTATGTACTTGATTTTCATCAAAATATAAAAAGATGAATAACAAAAACAATTGTGCAGTTCCCAAAAGCAAAGTGTATGAATACAATTTTATATAAATTAAAAAAAAAAAAACGAAAAAAAAAGCGTAAATGTATAAATATAATTAATTAACTATATAATTGATCCTAAATACTTTTCCATAAAATGTTTTCATTAGTTTAGTGGCAAAAAAAAGTGGTAAAACTAAGACATCGAGACAAACAAATGGTGGTGCTTCTAAAACTGTGCATTTTTCCCAAATATTTATTTATTTTTTGTGTTGTTTTCATTTTTGTGAGAGAAATTGTTTATGATTTTTTCAAATGGGAAATTTCTCATTTCAATGTTCGCAAGAAAGTGTTTTTAATATCAATGGCTTAACTTAACGGATGTACTTTTAGTACAAATGGTGTACGATGATGGTCTAGGTGATGTTACTGTGTTGTAGAGAGTGGTCGTGTGGTCTGCAATATTAATTAATTAATTAAAAGTTCGAGCCGGATGCTTATCAAACCTAAACTCTCTTTGTGTTATTTTCAAAAAACTAAAACTCTCAAACTCGAAACTTCTATCAATACTAATAATAAAACAACATATTATATTGTTTCT
This sequence comes from Calliphora vicina, assembly GCF_958450345.1. Classification (NCBI taxonomy): domain Eukaryota; kingdom Metazoa; phylum Arthropoda; class Insecta; order Diptera; family Calliphoridae; genus Calliphora; species Calliphora vicina. Next base: position 111,617,335 of record NC_088784.1, read on the forward strand.
AAAGTGATCACAATGTGCTGTGTTTGTTTGAATCTAACAACTTTCTTAAAGTACACAAAATTGTATGCGTGCCAGTCAGTCCTTGTGTATAATAGTCTGTAATGGTTAAAACAAAAATATGTTTCAATGGAAAACTCTATCCAAAAGTGAAGTGAAGGACAACAATGATGATGATAGTTCCTTATTTTTGACAAGTGATTTTTACTTATATAATACGTTCTACTACTTACTGTCCTACTTGACAGTTTGTTTAGTTTAATTCAGTACTTGATCTACTTTAAAAGTTCCAAAGTGATTTTGTGGCAGTGACGAATCATCTGTGGACAGATTAAATTTTAAGTCTACTTGACAGTTCAGTTGAATTCAATTCAGTACTTGCTAATTGGAAGTTATTCTATTTCAAAAGTTCCAAAGTGATTTTGTGGCAGTGACAATCATCTGTGGACAGATTCAATTTTAAGTAGTGTTTTCATAGTTCTTTTGTTTGCCTTGATTCAATCTTATTTCTGTTTGCACATCCTAAGAGAACTAGTTGTAGCATTTGTTTGAAAATTATATAAAATTGAAAAGGGTTTTACAAATGTTACAGAGTTTTCTACAAGGTATGCCTGCCCACCAATAAAAAAGTTATTCAGCTGAAGAAATGCACAAGTGGCCAATTGAAAAAAAAACCAATCAAATAAAAACCAGTGAAATTATATCCCAACACTTTGCAATGATCAATGCAATCAAGCTTAAATTGTAACACTTTTAATTAAATTTCAAAAAATTTCAATATAATAAATATTTTAATCATATATACATATAAAGTAATATACATACCTGCATTCATATATATAAAAAAAACACAAAGTGTTGAACAGAAAATAGACAAGATACATTTTACATAAAATGTGGTGTGTTTTAGAATATTGTTTTATTGAGTTAATCACATACATACATATGTATGTACATTTAAGTATCAATCATAATAGATGTAATAAAGTGTCGCAATTGCAAAAAATTTTGGCGTGTCTACTGTATAAGATAAATAACCATCATTATCTGCATCCCACAGAAAGTTGACGAGAGAATGAAAACCCTGCATTAGTTTCTCTCCAATGCTGACAACTACAATATAACGGTATCTGCAAAACAATGTATAAAAAAAGTCGAAATTATTCATAGTATGCTGATGTTAATTGGTAAGCATTTGTATTATAAAATAATAAGAATCCATATAATTTTAAAAAATTATCAAAGTCAATACATATTTTAAAACGAATGAATCCAAGAAATGGTAAAAAATATAGCATTGTAGCAACAACTTAATAAAATTTTCGAGAATGGTGTTTATATGGCAACTATGGAACATTGTGGATCGATCGGTACTAAAGTTGGTAGTTTAGCTTATACGAAACATATTTGTTCTGAATTTGGTTTGGATATGTTTATAATTAAGATATTTATGAGAGCTCTGTAGTATAGGGGCTAGGAGAAATAATGGACCGACTCTAACCATTATCTTTAAAATTGCGAAGGTTTTCATGGACAGACGAACGGACATCGATTCAGAAAGAGAAAGTGATCCTGAGCAGATTGGTAAACTTTAAAGTGGGTATTAGGACAATATTTTTGCACGTTACAAACATCAGCACTAACCCAATATACCATCCCCACTATGGTGGTGTAGGGTATAAAAAATATAGGTATATTATATAATTTGTAACGAAAATGCATTCTACGACTGAAAATTTATTTTTGGTATATCTGCGGTTTATTGTGCCTAATCCTTCCTAACCCTTCACCAAATTATACTTCAAAATAAAAATTTTAAATATTTTTAGGTAAACAAAATTTATTTTTTTCTTCCAAATTTGTTTTTTTTAATTTTTTGGAAAACATTTTTTTTTAAAATTTATTTTTTTTTTAGCGAAAAAACTTTTGGTGAAAAAAAATTCGGGTTAAACAATATTTTTTTCCGATTTTGACCCATTGTAGGTCCAACTTCGTATCGAATTTTAAGAGAGAAAAATAACTTTTATTTATATATTACATTATTTTTTTTATTTTTTAATAAAATGCTTAACTAAAAATATTTTTTGTTTGTTTTTTAATTTAAAAATTGTTCCGTTAGAACGTTTTTTAAAAATAGTTCGTCGATTCGACGAAGAGTAACCTTAATGTACTAAAATGAAGAGTAACCTTCCAGGGTTAAATAAACATATTTTCTAACATTTATATCATTATATTTTTATTATTATAAAATAATCGGACCAAATTTCGTATTTTTAGTTCCATTAGTTTCGGTCATATCATGTTATTAACAGCGAATGTTCGCTTAGGTGGGTCAACGTATTTCCACATATCTTTGTCCATATATGTTTTTCAAACATTTTTGAGAAAATAGAAATATTAATAATTTCATACCTTTTAGGTCCTTTTGTTTTGATTCTATCGCACTTAAAATTCAGGTATTTGTCTTAAATAGCTGGCCACCATTGTATGTACGTCGTTGCAAAGGTCTTTGAAATATCTATCATTAGATATCCATATTGTCTATATTAATGACTTAGTAATCCAGATATAGGTAAATATATCTCAGCCATTTGTGGACCGATTTTCTCGATTTTAAATAGCAACCGAGCCGGAAGATTTCCGGAGATATTGATGTATGGATCGTGTATGTAAATTATTAGGGGGCTTCGGAAAGACGGACATGGCTTAATCGACTCCGCTATCTATAAGGATCCAGAATATATATACTGTATAGGGTCGGAAAATTATATTGTGGAAATTACAAACGGAATGACAAACTTCTCACGAAGGGTGAAGGGTATAAAAATTAATAAAATAAATTTTATATTTTTCACAATATTTTAAATAGTACATATCGCACTTGATCAACAAGAGGGTATTAACTCAAAATTTTGAAAATTTCACTTTTTTCAAGAAATCAACTAACAACATCAATATCTATCTACTGTGAAAATTTCTACGTATTCCGATTACTCTTTCATCTCGAAAACAACATTTAAGACCATTTTCGTGATAATGTAGTGACTACTTTTATACAACAAAAAGGTATTATTTTGAGTTAATACAAAAGTTGAAATAGAAATGCATAGTATATTTTCATCAAAAAGGTATTATTTTGAGTTGAGCCTTTATTCCAGTTAAAAATAATCAAATTGTTTTTTTTATATTTGGTTGTATTTTGAGTTGATACTGTTTTGTTGATAAAATTTGTTTTACTTTATGATTTTAATTCGAAATGTGACTCTTTTTATAATAAAATTGTTCACATTTTTTCAGAAAAATGGTATTAACTCAAAAAACAGATTTTTTTTGCAATAATTGGATAAATTTAAAAGAAAAAACAATGTAATTATATTTTTAAATGGAATTTACATACTATGATGTATTCAGATTTTCAAATTCTCTTAAAATATAACCACAAACAGTTTTAATCCTCTACTGAAAATTTTAAAATTTTGAGTTAATACCCTCTTGTTGATCAAGTGCGATATAGTAGTAAAGGTATTTATAGACGGCAATACTGAGTATTAACACTTTTCAAATTCAAAATATTATTGGGTGGTCCCAAATTTAATTTTCTGAATACTTACGTTTGTACGTATTTTAAAAGAGAGATATTTATTATTTTTCAGAACAGAATTAACACTGTTCTTTTTTATTATACCCTTCACCTTCGTGAGAAGGGTATATATAAGTTTGTAATTCCGTTTGTAATTTTTACATTTTTCATTTCCGACCCTATGAAGTATATATATTCTGGATCCTTATAGATAGCGGAGTCGATTAAGCCATGTCCGTCTGTCTGTTGAAATCAATCGTCTGTCTGTTGAAATCAATTTTCTGAAGGCCCCAGATATCTCCGGGATCCAAATCTTCAACAATTCTGTCAGACATACTTTCGAGAATTTTGCTATTTAAAATCAGCAAAATCCGTCCATAAATAACGGAGATATGAGCAAAAATCCGAGACAACCTCTGAAAATTTCATCAAAAAACACAATGTATTGCATGCTTTGACAAAAAAGCAACAAAACGTATGTTTTTGGATGTGCATGCTTTGCGTATTTTGTTTCTTTTGGCGTTGTTGTTGTTTTTTATACAACTAAACGTTTGTTTGGTTGTGTGTTGGTTTTTTTTGACAAAAAAGCAACAAATCGTATGTTTGGATGTGCATGCTTTGCGTATTTTGTTTTTCTTTTGTGTTTTGTTTCTTTTGGCGTTGTTGTTTTTTATACAATTAAACGTATGTTTGGATGTGTGTTGGTTTCATTGGCTTGCGTATTTTGTTTTTTCTTTTGGTGTTTTGTTTCGTTTGGCGTTGGCGTTGTTGTTGTTTTTTGTGTTCTTGATAAATTTAGGATGCTGTACGCTGAAAGTGGGCAATGTACATACATATGTATGTAAATACTAATTATAAAAATAATAATGCATCCACAACAAAGGTGAAGGGTAAATAAGATTCGGCATAGCCGAATATAGCACTCTTACTTGTTTTTTTTTTTAAATTTTAATTATATTTTTGTTTGGCGTCGGACCAAAATGTGGCGCTTGCGATATATTTATTTGTCCTATATGAACTTTTTTACAAAAAAAAAGTTTGTACAGTAATTTTGACTTACCTGTACAATCAACTCTGCACGATATTTTGTGCAGGTAAGTTAAAAATGCAGTTAACCTCAATGCACTTACCTGCTCATTGATACTGGTAAGTGCATTTACAGTTTACTGCCCAAAAAAGCAGCTAACGGCAAATAATTTACACGAAGCTTTGTGATTTTTCCGTCTAAAAATAACGTCAAATTGATATTTTAGCTACTTTTAAAATTATTAAGAAGTGTACAACATATTTTTTCATTCAAAATCGTATTTTTCTTATTTGTTTTGATTTAATTTTGTATTAGACAGCTAAATTAATTTTTTTTCATGAAAACCAGTTATAGCTTCCAAAAGTATTATGCACTTATCTTAAATGTGCAGGTATGAACAATGCACTTAAATTAACGAATTTATATGGAGTTTGGTAAATAAATATACAAAACACAAGTTTTGTGCACTTATATGCAAACTGCTCTTAAGTGAAAGGCAGGTAAGTCAAAACTACTGTATTGTAAAAACGATTATTTACAACAATTCTTCGGAAATACTTACAGTTTCTCTAGATCAATTCGTTTAGTATTTTTCTTTAGCAAATATAGTGAAATAATGATATTCTTGAAGTTACAATTGCAAAATAAAGTTTATTGTTTTCTTTATTTAAAAGATATGCATATGTTTTACATTTCAAAAAGGAGATACTTTTTGAAAATCGCACTTTATCGCATTTAACCAGAACACCTGGCAAAATATGCAAATATAAATTTAACCCTGGGATAATAAATCATAGCAATTTTCAAACTTTCGTATTTTCTTTATTTTCAATGCAATTTCTTATCTAAATAACCCCTAAATAATGTTCATTATAATATTTGAATAAAAACAACGGTACATGTCAGCGTATTGATGCACCATGACTATGAATATCACAACATTGTTGAAATTTTAACAGTTTGGAAGACGGCCGAACAGTGGTATAGAAAAATTAATAGAGGGAAACAAATCTGTTACTTCTAAACGCTTTGTCCAATTTATGTAAATTAAATTTGACATACACAAAAAGGAAGTCTTGTCGAGTTCATGTTTTAAGTTTGGAAATGGATCAACCAGGGGCGCGGGCAGGGGATCTCAAAGTGGGTCACCTCGGTTATGATAAATTTTTAAAACGATTCTACTATATATATGTATTTCGGTTCTCAAAATAAAAAAAATGCAGCTCTATAGACAACAAAATTGTGCATCATATTGTGAAGAAAATTAAATGCGTTTTTATTGCTTTTTTAATTTTTTACATTATTTTTTTTATTTGAAAGATTCAATACTCCAAATCAAAAATATCTTAAAATTTCAAAAAACGCGCCCAAATCAAATGAAAACCTTTTTTTTTAATTTGAAAGATTCAATATTCCAAATAAAAAATATCTTAAAACATAAAGTGATAACATCTATAGTTTGACGTTGTAGGGGTAATTATTGACAACTCTCCCTAATAATTAACCTGGTTGATTCTGCCATGTCTTAAAATAGTTATTTTGGAACAATACGTTCAAAAGTTAAAAAGAAAAAGGATAAGGTTTTTCAAGGTACCACAATAAAATTTTAAATCTCTATATTCAACAACAACAGAAAGAAAAAGAACAGCATTTTAAAGGTTAGGGTCCGATTTTCTCCAAACTTTACAGCATGATTACTGAGTACAGAAAACTGATTCTTGCTAAATTTTATCATGATTGTTGCATAGTTAACACTATTATGAGTATATAAGTGCAATTCCGAGGGGAATTTGTATGTGGGCCAGGCGAAATCATTGACCGATTTCAACCAAAATCAGTTGGATTTGTCCTTGGATTTAATTAATCCATTCAGTGAAAAAGCATACTAAAGTAGCTTTCCAAAACAGTTATCCCCATTAACACGAAGTCTCTTTATGTGTTAACTAATAGTTATACTGACAGTTTTCATACAAAATAATTTTAACCGTCAGTATAGTTTTGAAAGGACATATAAATGATGTTTTGAAGTTGTAACTTTAAGAATAGCGGTATTCTTCACTAAAACAAAGTGAAACTATAAGTATTTTCGTACTCTATAGACTTCAACGAAATATATATTTTGTTAACTTTTGTATCACTGTGTTATTATTTGTTTAATTTCCTTACCGATCATAGTTTTGAGCTTTAATACGGTTTTTTATTTCTTCGCTTACTTCAGCACATAATTCTAATGTCGATTTTGGAGTATAAGTAAATTCTCCAAATGTGTTGTCCATAACCGTTTTAATGATTTTTTCACATACTTCCTTGTTGAAAGGACTAATTGATTTCATACGATAAGTGGGCATGAAGCGCATAACAGGCTGAAAATATTTCATTAACAAGGCAGAGTTTCAAAGTTATATACCTATGAATAACATACCTTAGGTGATGCGGATACAGTGAATTTTGCTAGTTGGGAATTTCGTCTTTTCTGTAAACACAAAATTAATTAGCCGCTATAATATTTTAATTAAAATAATTTCGTTGTCTTCCTTAAGCTATGAATATGAAGCACATAGAATGGCAAACAATATTTATATACATATTTATATTCCTTGCATAACACAAATAGTTTTACTTTGTTAAATCAATATTTTAAGGATTCTATAGAAACTAGTATGTATGATTTTTCACATTTTTTCAATGCAAATGCCAGTGGTCAATGGAGTTGCTCTGTTATTTAAATTCAAATAGATTTAATATATTAACTGCTCAACTCAATAACGGACTAGTCATTAAGAAATTATGTTTTTATAGGTTCCTGTGGTACTTTACGGATAAGACGAAGCAGTTAGTTGTATATATGTACTTTTATATGTACATATACTACATACATATGTATGTACATATCTGTAAGCCCAATATTGGTAACGGAACTGCTGACATGTTCGAATAGTAAATATATATGTACATATATGTATACATACGTACATATGTATGTGTGTAAGTACATACCTCGTTGGTATTTGTAGGAGCTATAATTGGATTCTCCGCATTTGCTTCCGACATTGCCGTTAATTAAAAAAAATGTTTGATATTTAGAATTGTTTAAATTTAATATTTGTTAAAATAGTTAATTTTATATTTACTGACAAATTGTTATTATAGCCCCGCAAACATTTTGAAGCACTACGTTAGACCGACTCACAGAACAAAAGTGTTAAATTTCGCACTCGTCCAACAATACTGTATTAACTCAAAAACTTTTAAGTGTTCAGGAGACACAAAAACCTGTTTGTGGTTACATTATTAGAGAATTTGAAAATCCGAATACATTATAGTAAGCAAATTCCATTCATTGTTTTTCTTTAAAATTTTTCAATTATTGCAAAATAAATCTATTTTTTGAGTTTTTACCATTTTTCTGAAAATTCTTGATATTTTTTTTTTGCATTATTTTATTATTATTATTTATTTTCAACAACCTAGCCTATTGGCCATAACCGGTTATAAATTTCTACTTAAACAAATAGTTTACATTAAAAAATTTAAATATAAAATAAATTAAATAATTATGATATAAATTAAATAAATATTATAAATAAAACTTAAACTCCAACATATTACATTATAAAACATCATTATTAGATAATGATTCTTTAATTGATGTCAGTTCATTAGCAACTTGATAAGAAAAACTAGTATCCACTAGGAAAAAAGAAATTTGATAAGTATATGTGTAACAGAAATAATCAACCAAATAAAAGAGAAAGCATAAGCATATAAGGGCCAAATATATGTATGGGGGATTTCATGTCAAGTGAATAGGGTATTCATTCGACTAATGATCGTTCGATTAATCGAATAATTTCTTACGAATAATTATTCGAACAATTTAAAAATGGCCATTTTCGAATAACGAATAATTCGAACAATTCTATGTAGAATAATCGAATAAAACGAATAAATGTTCATTATTTTTAAATTTGTTAAATTGCTTAAAATTTTTCATAATTTCAAATTCAAATAATTAATAATGACTCACAAAAATGGTATTGTTTCTGAAATTCGACAAATAATTAAAGACAAAGGGACTTTCGATCACAGTAGATGAGTGTTCCGATTGCTCCTTCTATAAATATATAAATATTACTGCAAGTTACAATTCTAAAAACATATCTTTCAAAATTTTTAACTTAGGTCTTGAACCAATGAAAATAAAAGGTACGGAATAAATTATTCGTTATTTAGCTGGCGAAATATTAGAAGAATCGCAATTAATAGTCAAAATATTAACTTGGATTAAAGTAGAGTTGAATGTGAGAATGTGATTTTGAAACGGTCATCGAAAGTGATATTGAGGATGACATTTATAATGATTACATTGAAATAGATGAAGGCCATGATCTTAAAATATATGTATATAAGTGATATTATTAACCGCGTACGTAAGTGTTGCACAATATTTAATAAATCGAATGATAAACACAAATATTGCAAACTAACGTTTTGTTGCAAGAAAAGCATGAAGTTCGTCTTATACATGATTTTGAACATCTTTGTATAACATGGTAATAAACTTTTTGCGTATTTGTAAATGCGTCAATCATGCACTGCCTGACTTCAAATTAGCCACGTTCACTGACAATGATATGAAACTTAATGATATGAAATTATTGTGTAATTCCCCAAGACCAGTTTATTAAGCAAAGATTCGGCAACGTTGATAGAGCTTGATGTATAATACAATTTGTTATAAATAATTTAGAAAAAGTGAATAATTAATTTACTAAAGAATTAGTTACTCAATTTAAAACCCGAATTAATGAATGACATAGAAAAGTACTTAATACGTTTATATTGTATAAAGCATATCTCCAAATCGAAAACTATTGCTAGTCAATTTTTACGTAGATTGTTCTGGAGTTAATCTGATCAGAATATTTCTGTTGAAAATTTAATGATGGACTTTGTTTTCGAATGTTTTTTAACATTATCAATACTTGATAATTGAATTGTTAACTATAACGTTATTTTTTGTTTTTCTTTAACAATAAAATATTAAAAAACCGACATCAAAACTTCATTCTTTACTTTTTTAAAAAAATTAAATTATTCGAATAATTCGATTAATTTTAAACGTGTGATCGAATTATTCGAACAAGTTAAAATCTCTTATTCGAATTATTCGTTTTATTCGAACAAGAGAAAAATCGAATAATTCGAATACCCTACAAGTGAACCAACTTTTGAAATCGATGTCTTCCGATCGGGATGAAATTTGCACCAAGGTTAGCTCTATTGGATAGTAACTCAGACACAATTTTTCAACAACATCGGTCGAGAACTCTCTGAGTTATAGGGGGTAAAATTTTGACAATTTGGTCAAACAGGGGTTTTTTCTTATCCATGTAACTTATTACCTATTGTTCTTAGCAAAATGTGTTCCAAATAGTATAGATAGCTATTTCTTCGATCTTTCGAAAAAAAATATTTAAAAAAAAAAATAAAAAATTTTTAATATTTTTTTTCCGAAATCAAAAACTTTTTTGACTTTTTTTTAAAATACGCTATTTTTTTTTTTTTTTTTTTTTCTTAAAATAAAGTTTAGATATTTTCCTTGAACACCTACTTGGTCGCTTAGTGGGATGCGAGTGGGATATCTATCAAAATAAATATTTTGTAACTCAAAACATAAAATTTTTGACTTTTTTTGCAAAATCAAAAACTTTGTTGACTTTTTTTTTTCAAAATGGACCCTTTTTTAATCTTTTTTCTTAGGTCAAACAAAAGCTTAGATATTATCCTTGAAGACCCTTTTGGTCGCTTAGTGGGATGCGAGTGGGATATCTATCAAAATAAATATTCTTTAACTCAAGACTTACAATTTTTGACTTTTTTTTTTGCAAATACGATTTTTTTTCCAAATGGGCCCTTTTTTTAAAATTTTTTTTTGTAGTCAAAAGAAAGCTTAGGTCCATTCCTTTAAGATATTTTTAGTCCCTTAGTGGGATGCGAGTAGGATATCTATCAAAATAAATATTTTGTAACGCAAGACATACAATTTTTTAATTTTTTTTTGCAAAATCAAAATTTTTTTCCAATATGGGCCCTTTTTTAATTTTTTTTTTTTGCTCAAAAGAAAGCCTAGGTCCATTCCTTTAAGATATTTTTAGTCCCTTAGTGGGATATCTATCAAAATAAATATTTTGTAACGCAAGACATACAATTTTTTAATTTTTTTTTGCAAAATCGAAATTTTTTTCCAATATGGGACTTTTTTTTTAAATTTTTTTTTGCTCAAAAGAAAGCTTAGGTCTTTTCCTTTAAGACCTATTTTGTCACTTAGGAAGATGTGAGTAGGATATCTATTAAAATAAAAATGTTGTAACTCAAGACATTCAATTATTGACTTTTTTTTTGCAAATTCGAATTTTTTTTCAAAATGGGCCCTTTTTTAAAAAATTTTTTTTAGTCAAAAGAAAGCTTAGGTCCATTCCTTTAAGATATTTTAGGTCCCTTAGTGGGATACGAGTGGGATATCTATCAAAATAAATATTTTGTAACTCAAGATATACAATTTTTGATTTTTTGGCAAAATCAAAAACTTTTTTGACTTTTTTTTAAAATGGGCCCTTTTTGTAATTTTTTTTTTTGCTATAAAGAAAGCTTAGGCCTATTCCTTTAAGATGGTTTTGATCGCTTAGTGGGATGCGAGTGGGATATATATCAAAATAAATGTTTTGTAACTCAAGACATACAATTTTTGTGTTAAAACATTTATTTTGATAGATATCCCACTCGCATCCCACTAAGGGACTAAAAATATCTTAAAGGAATGGACCTAGGCTTTCTTTTGAGCAAAAAAAAAAATTAAAAAAGGGCCCATATTGGAAAAAAATTTTGATTTTGCAAAAAAAAATTAAAAAATTGTATGTCTTGCGTTACAAAATATTTATTTTGATAGATATCCTACTCGCATCCCACTAAGGGACTAAAAATATCTTAAAGGAATGGACCTAAGCTTTCTTTTGACTACAAAAAAAATTTTAAAAAAAGGGACCATTTGGAAAAAAAATCGTATTTGCAAAAAAAAAAGTCAAAAATTGTAAGTCTTGAGTTAAAAAATATTTATTTTGATAGATATCCCACTCGCATCCCACTAAGCGACCAAAAGGGTCTTCAAGGATAATATCTAAGCTTTTGTTTGACCTAAAAAAAAAGATTAAAAAAGGGTCCATTTTGAAAAAAAAAGTCAACAAAGTTTTTGATTTTGCAAAAAAAGTCAAAAATTTTATGTTTTGAGTTACAAAATATTTATTTTGATAGATATCCCACTCGCATCCCACTAAGCGACCAAGTAGGTGTTCAAGGAAAATATCTAAACTTTATTTTAAGAAAAAAAAAAAAAAAATAGCGTATTTTAAAAAAAAGTCAAAAAAGTTTTTGATTTCGGAAAAAAAATATTAAAAATTTTTTATTTTTTTTTTTAAATATTTTTTTTCGAAAGATCGAAGAAATAGCTATCTATACTATTTGGAACACATTTTGCTAAGAACAATAGGTAATAAGTTACATGGATAAGAAAAAACCCCTGTTTACGCAACACGTAAATCAAACACTAAATGTAACTCCAAACACCACGACAGCTTACTAAACAACACTTCATGAATTCACAAACATAACACAGTCAAAACAGTCTCATAAAATCCACAACAACGGAATGGAAATAAATTAACATGACAATGACTAAAGGTAGGGTCACACATGGTAGATATTTGCTCAAAAAAGCGTAACCACTTTTTTTTAGCACAAATTTGTTTGACGTCCCAGCAGTTTGAAAAGTGCCAATTGGAAACCTTGCAATAGCTATATTACTACTTGAATAACAAACTAGTTCGCTGTGGCTGCTAAAGTGGTAGTTAAATGGTTATCACTTGCTCTACATTTCACCAGCATATTCAGTAATAAGCAATAGTCAGCTATTTGTCCTAAGTTTTTGAAAATAAATTCAAGAAAAATAAAATCCTCTAAAATATACCACTTCGATGGCCACATGTAATGCTGAATGTGGCCGTTTGTGTTTTCGTTCTCAATGATGATGTAAAAAAATGCAAAAATAGAGAGTAGTCACATGTTATTCTTAATTATTAAGAATTTTCCACGAATAAAAATATAAAATTTGATTTAATGTAAAATTTTAATGGTTAAAGATATCATAACAAAATTGGGAACTAATTTAGATCCAAATGTCCTTAAATTAATGACATTATAATTTTTGACATTTTTTATTTTCAAATACCGAAATTCCTAAAACGGGGAAAATGTGTTCCAAAAACTGAGTTTTTTTAGAAAAGTGCCTACTGTGACGCTATTTACCTTGTGATAGTAAAACAACTTTCTAAGTATTTAAACAACATATAGGGTTATACAAATACGGAACTTTTTCGAGGATCGGTGCTTTGCCTTTTTAGAATTTTTTACTGAAACCAAAATATTTTTTTTAAAATTGTCCAAGTTTGGATAGGTCTGGGGGATACTGTGTCCGCTTAAGTGAGCCCAATTTTACTTTACATGCTTTTGCATTAAGTTTTCTTTCCGGAACATATAAAAATTGTATATAGTCCCAAAGAAAATTTGTTTCTACAAAAGAAAAAATATAGGGACTTTTTTAGGAAAAATCGTAAAAAATTAGGCCCATTTTACATGTTCCAACTTTGGATGCGTGTAACTTTTTACACGGACGAGATAACTGTTACCAAGTTTTTTTATTTTATTTAGAATTTTATTGCCAATATAGCGGCCCTCCGTAGGGCCGCCATATCTAAAAAACAAACAAAAATCGAGCAAAATTTAAAAAAAAAATAAACCTAAATATCTCTTCAACTGAAGGAGATAACCTACACATGTAAGCGTATTTTTTGTAGATCTTCTCAAGGACTATTTATATTTTAAATTTCAGCTCATTCGGATCATAAATGAATTTTTGGGGATTTTTTAAAAATTTTGAGACCAACTCTGAGGGGGCACAAACTGGCCCGTATTACGACTAGGAAGCTAACCATGTGAAATTTTGTAATAATATCTCCAATAGTTCCCGAGATACCGAATTATTTCCAAAAAAAAAGTTTCTAAACCACTGTGCTTTGGTGGTATAGGGTATAAACGGTATCAACACAAAATACATCCAAATTTAAATAAAACAATTCTTTTATTTTTAACTTGAATAAAGACTCAAATCAAAATAATACCTTTTTTATGAAAATATACGATGTTTATATCATAGAGAAAACACAGAGCGGAAACTCTCCTGTCAAAGACCTAACTCAGTTGTCAAAAACCTAAGTGGTAAGAATGTATTAGTAAAAAAAACTATGTGAAAACAAAAACAACACTCGTATGTGTAAGTTTTTTGAGTAATTTTTTTGTTTGAGTTTTTTTCGAGTTTCCGCTCTATGTTCTCTATGGTTTATATTTAAACTTTTGTATTAACTCAAAATAATAACTGTTTGTTGATATAAAGGTAGTCACTACACTACCACGAAAATGGTCTCAAAGAGTAATCGGAATACGTGAAATTCTAAAAATTTTGAATTAATACAATATTGTTGAACAAGTGATATGATAACTAATTGTTATCATAACTAACTAGTAACAACTTTTAGGTATTGAACATAGCTAATGAAACATTCATGCATATAACAATCAAGCTACTCTTCATATATATAAATTCCAAAAAAATATAGTATTTATTCACTTGTAAATGTATAAAATTTTACTTTCCGTACAAACGAGATACATATGTATGTATGTCCATAATGACTGAATATGGGTATTATGAAAATATCACAAATTAAAAATTCAATAACTCAAAAATAGTAGCAAAAAATAATGCGATCACACAATCTCCCATGAGGTATTGGTGAGTACTAAGTATGTGGACAAAAAAATGGTATTTTAATAAATGTGACGTATCCTGTAAACAAGATCTACATGTACTACATGTAGTACAGTCGGCATATCTGGGTTAAAAAGCCTCTTGAGGCCAATAAACTTATATTACAAAGATATACTTCTGAATAATAAATAAGACCGCTTTCACACCAGGCAATTTAGTTGCGCAAGTCTCTTGCCCAACAACAAAACAGCATGCAAAATTTTCTTCTCCTTAACCCGACATTACCTCTGCCTAGTGTGAAAGGGGTTTAACAATTCAAAGAATAATTCGTTTACACAACTTATTTATTCTGTAACTTTTAAACGACAACATTTTGTCGTTAATTAGTGAACATTTTGGAACATTTTATAGAATATAAGTTTGTCAGTCCGTTTGTAATTCCCACATTTTTCATTTGCGACCCCATAAAGTATATATACAGGTCTGTCACACATTTTGTTTGGAATGGTTTCATTTCCTTAGTTTATATTCCCATCGATTTCGTTCTAGGTTCTTCAGATTCCATGTAATTTATTAATTCCAAAAATATTTAATAATTCCATATTTCTGTACCGCAATTCTGTAACTTTTTAACGACAAAATTTTGTCGTTAAGTAATCAAAATTCGTTAGTTAATAAAATTTTAACCCGAATATTTTTCACCAAATTTTTTTTTCGCTAAATATTAAAAAAATGGAAAAAATCTAAAAAAAAAAATTTAAAATTTAAAAAAAAAACGATTCGAAAAAATTCGTTTTCCAAAAAATGAAAAAAACAACTTTGAAAAAAAAAAATAAATTTTGTTTACCTAAAAATACTTAAAATTTTTATTTTGAAGTCTAATTTGGTGAAGGGTATATAAAATTCGGCACAGCCGAATATAGCTCTCTTGTTTAATTTTAAAAACTTTTTTATTTATTTATTTTATTTCTGTGTACATGTTTGTGGAATACGACATAATTTATATAATTTTTTGTTAAAGTGTTTATTATTTTGAAAGTATTTATGGGTCGATCATGGATGGCAACCGAACTTCAGTTGCCTAAATGGTATTACAGACGGCAACTGGTAGCTATCATTTCTGTAGCCAAATAGGGAACCAGAAATTTGTGGTTGCCCTTTGGCAACGCAACCGAAGTTAGGTTGCCATCCACCACAGTCGACCCATTAAATCCAAAACAATTCGGAATTTTGTGAAATTAATAGATTTTACTTACTTACTTTCTTTTACTGTATTTCATTCTGAAGTTTAGTAATTTATCCTATACGAGATTTATTTTCAGAAAAATTACATATAACATAATACTTTGTAACACATATTTATTTTAATATTTTTATTATAGTATAATGTTTTCATAGGAAATATACATAAAAATGAAATTAAAATAAATTATATCATATGGGTAAAAATACTAAAGAAATCTGTAGCAGTTTTCCAAAATTAAAATAATAATATCGTAGACACACATCTCGTGCCAAACAACATCAGTATGATAGAGAAATCATTTGACATTATTATCTTATGTTGGAAAGACATTGGTAGAGTTACGAAGTATCAGAATATATAAAAACAAAAATCTTTGGTTTAATGCCCAGTTGAGAGTTTACGTCAACATTTAATATAAAAAAATTGTGGTTTTCATAAAAATTGCTTTCTGGACGATTTTTTTTTAGTTAATTTTAAATGAAATAAAATTTCCCATAAAAATATAGATATTTTACGATAGACGACGAATAGATCGTGTGCAAATATAATGTTACATAATTTAGTTCAATATACATATGTTTGTAAGTATAAGTTCACACTGTATTTTATTTTTAAGGTATGTAAATGTGTAATAAACATGTAAAGTGTTTGTTATTTTTTTCTTTTAAATTGTTGTATAAAATAGAATTGAAATATAAAAAATGTGACTTTTTTTTTTAAATAAAATACATATACATACATACAATTATTTACGAGTATATAGTAACAAAACAAAATCATAATCCAAAAATTACAATTGGTATAAATTGTATTAAAGCTTTTTTAAACTTAGAGTACTATGTGTATAGTGAATTTTGAATTTTGCCTAAGGAGATAGATTTCAATGATAGGTAATTAAGTAAGTAAGTATGTATATAAAATCTGTGTAATGGCTAGAGTAGATGCACATAAATTCATACAATACAATAAATCACATTTTAAATAAACATTGATATACAAAGTGCAATAAATGGCGTTGTTTTGCTTAATTGTAATACTGATTTATTTTGTTTGTTTTTATTATTTTTATTATTTATACTAACATTGTCTATAATTGTGTTTGAATATAGTTTGACACATACATACATATATACACACAAATAAATTAAAACTAAATATTTTGTATTTGCGAGAATAATACATACAAGAATAGATATTCTGGACATACATTAAATTATGTTTACATCTAAAAACATTTAGTTACACGAATATTGTTTTATATTTTACGTCAGTGATTTAGTATATGTTTTTGTTTATTTTGTGCTTTATAAAAATTGATTTTTTTTTTGAACTAAAAATAATGGGGTTGTGCTATTATATAGCCTTTTTTGGTCCAATTCTTTCAAACTGTATTGGCTACGATTTTTTATTGGGCCAATACAGAAGAGTGTGAGTACATTTTAGTGTTAATCATTGGAACGAACTTTGCGTAATGAGCCACGATTAAATTTGCAAATAGATTCCAGCAGAGCAGATCTTTCAACTTCGTTGCCACATTGTGTGTCTGATGTAATATTCGGTGACGATGATTGTCTATCAACACTAGCCAGGGAAGAAGTTTGTCGCAGCTGTTGGGAATTTTGGTGACTTTGACATTCATTGGTTTTTTGATATACAGAAGGCGTTGTGGGAGGAGCTAAATAAAATATAAAGAAAAATAGCATTTGTAGTTTTGCGTAAACTGAATTTCATTTGGAAATTAGCGTAAAAAGATTGTTGATATCTATGAAAATGCTCCATATACAGTCAGTATACAGTATAATCAGGGCAATGCAAAATATGCAATAAATTTTCTGTGAAAATGAATAAGTAAAACAAGTATGTATGTAATGCCGAATTTTATACACCCTTCACCAAAGTATTAAAGTATATTTTATACATAAATATTAAAAACAATTTTGGTGATTTCAACAGACAGATGATCATGGCTATATCTACTCCGGTATCTATAACGATTCAGAATGTATATCAGCACAATTATGAATAAAAATTCCCCGGGAGTTTTTGTCCCTTTTCTCATTTTTCCTATTCAAATTCAAAGCCCAATATCCATAATTGGGCTGTATAACTTATGGGGTCGCAAATGGAAGTGCGGAAATTATCACTTACCACATTGGTGAAGTGAATAAAAATTGCATATCGCATTTCATTGTCCAAGACAATTTTAATATACAAAAAAATGGATCAATTGAATGAACTTACATTTCAGAGACATGTTAGTTTCTTGGGAAAAATTCGCCAGATGCACACTATTCACACGGCTGAATTGATTAGATGTACCTTCTAATGATTCAGTTGCAGAATTGCCACCTGTTGCGGTTGCTAATGAAATTTTACCGTTGTTATTCTGTAACGAACTCTGCTGCTTAAGCTTTGATTGCTTATAATCATGTTTCTGAAAATAAAGTAACTTTAGTTTAATATACATATATTATTTTATCTTCATGATTTTCGTACCGCTTTTTGTTTTGATTTTCGTTTTTCTTCTTCCGAACTCATCAGCTCTTGCACTCGAACAATGCGCTTTTGATTTTTAACAGATTTTTGTTCATCTCGCAAACGATTTTCAGCTTTCTGTACCGCCTGTTTAATAATTTCCTTTGCATTTAAAGAAATTTTAAAATATGACATAGCTTCTTGGATTTCCGTAGTCAAAGCGTGTTCACTGAAAAATTCATGTTTTATCAGTTGTTCTAGAGTTGGGAGACCAGTTTTGCAAGCATCTTTGGATAAAATACTCTCCAGAAGATGTTCTAAAGAAATATTCGTATTATTGTATGTTATTTAAAAGTTAATTTTGTGAATATTACAAACAAGTACTTACTCAAACTTTCTGGACAATCTGTTATTTGTCTAACGACTGATTCTTGTAATGGATAACCCATTGTCATTTCAAACAGTACATGACCGAAGCAATAGACATCAATTGCTTCCGGTTTATGTATTTTACTATGTTGCACAAAAAATGGACGATAAAAAGACGGCACTCCAAGTATAAAATTTTCAATATCCAGTAGTCGTACACAATCATCTATTATTATTATATTACCCGAGTGCAAGTGGCCTTAATATGTAAAAAAATAATGTTAGTATGTAATTGCTTAATTGCTTAACGTTCACAAAAATGTGCATTACCATATGGATAGCCTTTAGAATGCAAAAATATAAGTGCTTCTAATATTTGTTTACCATACGTGGCTACTTGTTTCATCGAAAGGGCAGTCCGCCCCTTCGGATTGCTATATTTACTGAGAAAAGGAAGTTTGGGTGTAGCCATACATAGAATGTCCTTAAGAGTACCGTGCTTGTGAAATCTAATAAAGAAGAGGAGGATATTGTGGTCTATAGTTAATTCGTTTAATATTCAGGTGTTTGTTTGAGTACTTTCTAATTACTAAGCAACCGTTTTCATTGTGTCCTGCATAAACAATTGATTCAATGTGAGGGTGCTGCAGATTTATTAGGCTTTTTAATATTCCTGCCAATTCCTTATCTTCTACATATTTGTCAGGGCCAAATTCCATCCATTCAATAACCAACTCATCAACTTCGTGGTGTTGTCCAGAATGCAAGGAAGATTGGTGTTCATTGCTGGAGCTGGATGCACCACTTGAGTTGAAATGATGTTTAGATTGATTATGTGATTGTGAACTACTTTTTACTAACAACTTATTGCTAGATTTACAATCTGGCGGCTTTGACAAAGCCTTGAAGTAATGTTTTCTTAACCGCCAACCAATTGCTCCCATAGTTGAACCTAACGTCCAGGAGCTTTCATTTCGCAAACACAATAAAGCATTCTGAACAGCTTGATCTAAATTATTTTTAAAAGTAAACGTTAAATAAATAAAAAACATGAAAAAGTATGTATGTATGTACCATGAAATGATTGCGAATAACTGTCCGGATCAACAAAACGTTTCGCCGGTAGCGACGAAGCTAATATAGGATTCATTAGTACTGTGTTGATGTAAACTTGCAATGCTTGTCTTCGTTCAGCTATAAAGTCTGGGCGCATATTACCAAACAATCGTTTGCCGGGCAACGGTAGCTCGAGACCAGAGATGGAAAGATATTTATGTAGTTCTGCAAAGTCATTGTATCGTCTTAATATTCTCCAAGTATGTTTTTTTATAATTCCACGTTGTAAACGTAAAAGGTACTCCTTAAATTTTGAATGCAATTGACAACGAAAATAAATCAATAAATTCTTTATATGTATGAAAGTATGTATATACGATTATTGTCGCTGTTAAATATTGATTTTTTAAGCTAATAACACCCGGGGGTGTTTTTGAGACACACCACCACACTACATTTTAAAACATACAATGTACACACGATATACTTTGGTACCTCCATAAAATTTACAATTTATATATATTTTTTTTTTAAATTTGTTTGCTTTTAATTAAACAAACCAAATACTATATCCAATTGTGAAATGTTATATACATATGTACATCATATATTTTTTTGTACATAGGTATGTAGTATATACATATGTCTCGAATACATAGTTCATAGCAGGTATATTGTATCTACATATGAGTATATATATGTACATATGTATGTTAAATAAAAAATCTTGTGCCCCACTCAAAGGTACACCTATTTTTCAAGTTAATAAATTTTGTATATTTTACCGTATGTCCATTTATTTCCTGTGCCGTTTCAATAATACACTTAATTTCATGTGTGTCATCAACTTTAATCAATTGTGGATCGAATCGCCTCTCAAATATGGCCATGGATTTTTAAGATATACATTTTAAATGAAATCTTAAGTTAGCAAATTTAATGATATCTTCTAAATATACTTTTTGTTTCTTTAAAATTTTCTTTATTTTCAAATATTTCCAAAATCTTTTATGGATGTGTATGTCTACAGGCTAATTAATTTTATTCGCCGTAGAACAAAATAAAAATAGTTCAACCTAATTCAGTTGACAGTTATTTTTTTGGTGTTGCCATTTGATGACAGTCAAATATGTACGACTAGTTAGAACTAGGGGGGTACAATTTGAATATTAGATTCAACGCACAAAACTTTTGACTTATTACCGATTTTTAAATAATTATTTTTTCCTAATACTAATAAATTTGTTGTAAATTAAAAAGTATATTTTTGAAAAAAATCGGGAGAGATTTGAAAAAAAACTGAAATTTTAATTTTTAAATGCGAATATTTCCTAAGATCTTAAAGTAAAAATTCAAAACTTAAAATCTGCTACACCTCCTCCATATTCGTGACACATTGTATTAAAATCGAACAATAAGTTTAAAAGTTACAGATTTATTTCCACTTTTTTTCATTTCCCCCATTGTATATCAGTAGGGTAGAAATTACAATTTGGTTAATTGACTTTAGTCTGAACTTGTCAAGTATACCATATATTAATTATTGCAATTCGGCAATATATAGCCAAACATACTTAAATTATAAATACAATTACTAAAATTGGAAATCATTCTCATTGTCCCTAAAATGCCCTTTCAGCTCAACTACCGTTACCGAAATAACTGCAATTACCGATACCTCATTCCGATTATTTATCGATGTTCTATAAATTATATAATCTACAGAATTTAAAATATGGGAAAATACCTACTTTCTAGATTTATTTTTAATTTTTGTAAATTTTATTAATCATTTTAATTCAGGATGAAATTAACGTTATCATTGATATACCGTTACCGAAATAAGAGCAAATGCCGCTACCGCGTTACCGTTACATATTAATCGTTTCGAATAGGTAGCCGTGCTAAAAAAAAATTTGCTTTAAATCGCCAAAGTAGGAAACGTGATTCGAATCGCAGCATTAAAAATATCTTATTTTATATTGACGATTTCAAATAACTTCAGCGGTTTTCTTAACTAAATTATCTGGCAACTAAATTTATAAATTAACACAATGTGGCAACAACTGTATTTGTTTACAAATTATTCTAAAAAAATAGTTTGCGTTTTTATTTTTCTAGTAAAATATGGAGAATAAATTTAAAATGTAAGTTGTAAATTGTAATTTATAAAAAAAATATTAATTATCATGAACTAATTTGTATATAAACATTCATTTGTTTTTAGATTAGTGGTTGGCGATGTCCGTGGACGTTTTAAGCAACTATTTCAGCGTGTTGAAAGCATCAATAAAAAATCCGGGCCGTTTGAGATTTTACTGTGTGTTGGTGATTTCTTTTCCGAAGATAGTAAACAAAATGAGGAACTCATTGCCTACAAAAATGGTCATAAATATAGTAAGTCTTCTTTATGGGCATTAGTAAGTAGCACTATTTGCATACAATTGTAATTAATAGTGCGATACGTTTAATTTTTTGCAGTTTCTGTTCCAACATATATACTAGGTCCCAGCCGGAAATCTCTGGCTAAGTATTACGAAAATATAATAGATGGTGAAATTTGTGTGAATTTAACATATCTCGGTAGAAGGGGTCTTTACACATTAACCAATGGAACTAAAATAGCTTACTTAAGTGGCAAGGAAAAGTCATTAGATGGCCCAGATGAAGAATTATATTTTCAAATGGATGATATTGAAAGCGTACGGAATTCTTGCTTAGTAAATAAATCCATTTCCAGTGATTATCGTGGAATTGATATACTTCTGACTTCCCAATGGCCATATGGTGTTACCGATGACAATGTAAGAAAATTATATTTTTTATGGGAATTTAATATTTTAACTTGAGCCTCTTTTACATATTAGAAAAATTCATCCAAACTCATATCACTGTTATGTCGAGATTTAAAGCCTAGATATCACTTTTGTGGTCAAAATAATACACATTTCGAACCTCCACCATATAGGTAAGATAATGACATTAATTAAATATTACATTCTTTATTCATAATAAGGGATAACATTTTAATAGGCTAGCTTCAGATCAAACTACGCAACTGGAACTATGCACACGTTTCATAGCATTGGCGGAAGTAGGAAATTCAAATAAAGAGAAGTACATCTATGCTCTAAGTTTGACCCCAGTGGAGAAGATGAGAGTTGTGGAACTTATACAAAAGACCACAAATGAAATAAAATGTCCTTTTGGAGATATACGTTTTGCGGATTTGAACCTGAAAGGAACTAATGTAAGAATCATATTCACTGTCACAGAATACCAATGTGAAAAATAGTTACAATTTTACATATCTTGTATTTTTTTAGTATGAAAGTAGACAATATTTCTTTGATATGAGTTCTAAAGATGGAGGAAATAACCGTAAGAGGTCTAGTGGTGCCAGTGACCAACTAACTAAAAAATCGAAAATACCACATTGGGATCAAGGTAGGTTTATCACATAACTTGCAACAATAGTATTCAAGAATTGTTAATGCAGAATTTTTTTCTTTAAGAAATTTGCTGGTTTTGCTTGTCGTGCCCAAATGTTGAAAAGCATTTAATCATTTCTATAGGGGAACATTTTTATTTAGCACTAGCTAAAGGTCCCATCAACGATTACCACATTTTAATATTATCTATAACTCATATACCATGTGCTGCACAACTAACTGATGATGATTGGAAGGAGCTTAATAAGTTTAAAAAAGCTTTAATCGAGTTTTTCAAAGATCAGAATCAAGTCGTATGTTTTACGGAAAGAAACTATAAATCGTCCCACTTGCAAATCAATGTGTTCAGTGTTGATGAAGGATATGCTTGGAAAATCCCTCATGCTTTTGAAGACAAGGCTGAAGAATTTAATTTGCAGTTTGAAACAATACCGGATTTAACTTCAGGAAAAATATTACCAAATCAAGGACCATATTTTGTAGCAGAACTTCCGAATAAGTCTACATTGATTACGAGGCAAATGAATCACTTTCCAATACATTTTGCAAGGTAATTATAACATTTAACTTAACTTTTCTGAATTTGAGATCATTTTAAATATTTTAGTACATGGTATTGAAACTTTGAAACGTTTATATTAAATTCTCAAAAATCTGCTCTGATTTCATAATGAAATTAATTGAAAAAAAAAAAAAAAACATAATTCCACAAAAATAGGTTTTATTTTTCACAAACAAAAAAAAAAAAGAAACACTATAGAATTCACTATGAGTGATAAGTTTGTAATGTCCACATTTTTCATTTGCGACACCATTTAGTATATACACATCGCACACCCAGTTCAAATTAACACAACTCAAAATTAATTTGTCGGGTTATATAAACCCGAAAAAGGAATTTTACGCATAAACTATGCACAATACACTTGTTTATCTATACAAAAGATATCAGTGTATTCTGTTGTTGTTAAATGTGGCTAAAAAAAAACACTAATGTCTTTCATTATGTTTCAATTGGTATATATTTATTTTCGATTTCTGAAAAATTAAAATTTTGAGTTGTGTCACTTTTGAACTGGGTGTGCGATATATGCTGGATCGTGGGGTCGATATAGCCATGTCCGCCTTTCTGTTGAAATTAACTTTCCGTAGCCCCCAATAATTAACAAACATGATGATACACTAATGTATCGCGTATAGTACGACGACTACTTCGATTTTTTTACCAAACATTTTGTTTTATCATATTATCTGTTAGGGTTTAACATTACTCAGTAACCAAAAAATCATGGTTTCTTTTATGTAATACTGAAGTGAAGAGTACATACGATTCGGCACAGCCGAATATTGAACAATAATTGTTAGTTTGAAGACAAATACACAAAATATCAGACTTGAAATTTCAATAATCTTTTAACATTCGAACCATAAAATCATTTTTGTTATTTCTTTAGAATGTGATTCATTATTTAATTTGTTTTCTTAAATATATTTACAGGGACGTATTCTGTTCTGAAAACCTTTTAAACTGTGACGAAAAAGTTGATTGGAAATCATGTAAATTGGATAAAGAAAGAGAAATTGATTTAGTTAACAATTTTAGAGAAAAATTTTCCAAGTATGATTTTACATCATGAATTAAGTAATTATTCTGCAGGCATACATACATATGTGTAAAAGTTAAAAATATAATTTCATTTATTTTCAAAATTGTATGTAAATATGTTTTTAATATTTAAAATAAACATGTGTATAAATTATTGATCATGTGTAAATGGCTATTTATTCATAATATGCATACGACTAGTTTCAAAAATGTTTAGGAATCTCGCTGATAGATTTTGTTTAAAATCTGTAAGAAAATCTGATGGGGTACACCTCGTGACGTTTGTTGGATATGAGTCTTGATCATATTATAAGATTCTTCTTCATAAATAGCATAGGTGTTGGGGAGACCTAAAGTTTTATATAATTCTTTAACTCGTGCTGCCTTATCTGGATCTGAAAATGTTTAGAATGAAGTTTAGATATAATTACATATGAATGCTTAACTCTTCATCAATAAAATACCAGTTTTTCCATAGCAATCTAACATGATTTGCTTTTGTTCTTCATTTGCTCTTTGCATACAAACTACTGCTAACCATGAACATTTATTGTCCTGGATGTCGGTGCCAATTTTTCCCGTAATATCGGGATTTCCAAAACAGTCTAAGAAGTCATCTTGCACCTGGAAAAAGTGACCCATTTCTAAAAGAATGGTTTTTGATTGCCGAAAAGCTTCCTGGTCTTTTATTCTAAAAAAAATAAAAAAAAACTTATTTATTTATAGATTTTGGTAATTTTATTCCAACTTTTTATTTTATATAATTTGATACTATCAAATTATATAAAACTTATTTATTCTAAAAAAATAGTATTCAAAATATTAAACTTACCCAGCTAAATGCATTGCCAGGGCAAACGGCAGATAGAATGAATAATAGGCTGTTTTATTAGCCACAATTGCATTATATTTGTCCATATCAAATGATGTTACACTTTTATTGGCGTTTAATAAATCTAAACTTTGACCGCAAGTTGTAATGAATGTGATTTCATGAAAAAGTTGCATTAAGTCCATATAACAATCCATATGACTGAAGTACTTTTTCAATAAAATATAAATTGCACTTTCTATCATTAAAGCATCATTTAAAGCTATCAAGCCAACATCGTCTATCTTATGCCAGCATGGTTGACCCCGTCTGGTTGAACTGTTATCCATAACGTCGTCGTTGATTATAAAGAAACATTGTAGCTTTAACAGAAAATGTACAAGGCAGATTAACAGAATTGATAACTAATGATAATTTACAAACAAATTATACCATTTCAACACACCAACCCAATATATGTGCCAATTTTAAATTTTCTTCTGTAATGTCCTTGGAGTTGACTAGGTTTTTGTATGTTAAGACGGTAAGAATTCCTCGATTTTTCTTACCCTTGGGTACATTGTATTGTAAAGCCTATAAGCATAGAATAAATACGATATTCTTAATGGAAAACTAAAATATAATTAAATATGTATGTGTATATAACTTACGCGAGCAAACCATTTTGATGCATCACTTGAGTTGTAACTGTTTGCTGCTTCTGTTAAATCACGGACAATATCTAGAAATAATTAAGTATTCAGTTGTATTATTTTATTGAAACAAAAATGTACAGAAATGACTTAAATGTATGCAAACAAAATGCATTTTTCACATGCATAGACTAATTCAATAACATTTTTAACAATGATAATTCCATTATCACCACAAGCGATCATTAATTTAATTGTCTAATTTCCTCTTGGTTTATGTATGTACGTTATTTTTAAATATTTGACTTTAAAGATGTTTTTTTTAGATAACAATCAAAATTTTATCATATTTGTTATACGTACATATGTAGTATGTATGTACATATGCAAATATAAACAAATACAATCGTGAAGAAAGTTTTTGCGTTAAAATATTTTATTAAATATGTGTTTATTATTATTTTATGCAAATGACCTCATGTGCACAATAGGAGTGAGTACCAGAGCTAGAAAATGAATACATAATCAAAATTAATCTTCTAAAAAGTACATTTTATTATGAAACATCACATACATACTTCTTATGCTTTTCATACTGAAGACCCAAACGGATACAATTGATTAAATTACTACTGACAGCTACACATTGGCGAAATAAATGTAACTCAATCAGTTCGTTAGCAACACATGTTTATCATTGATTTTCGTAATTCACATACTTCATGAACTGATTGACTACTCTGAATATACATACATACATACATGTATTTAGTAAAGTTTAAAGTATTATATGTGTTTAAGCCTTATGTCCAAAGTAGAGTATTCTAAAACCGACCGGTTTCGAATATATTATATTTTCGAATTATTCGACAGTTTTTTTTTGTATCGGTTCATCGGTTTTCATTATTAAGAATTCTTTTTTTAATTTTTCGTCAAAAAATAAAAAAAATTATCTAACTTTTTGTACAATTGGTAAATTTTACAAGGATTTTACACAGTATTCGTTTTTGTTTACACAACTATTACTTATAAAAAGTTTAACTTACCGGGAAATACTGCCATGAAATTACGACTTTCATCTTTAGAAACAGTTACTCTGGCTGCTAATGGCACTGAATGATTCTGAAGTGTTGACAAAGTTCTATAGAATCATAATATAAAAAATAAAAGTTTCAAGATGAACATATGCAAAAAATCTAGTTCATGGGCTCCACTTAACAATAACCTGGGAACTAAGCCTTTGTACGGCACAAAAAGTTGAATATCTGGTGAAAACTTGGGTTACATCTGGAGTGCAGCCCATAAACTAGTTTAGCAAAAAAAAGAGATTTTTTTTTTAAATTTACAACTCTAATCAGCGATACAATTGTTCTTTCTATAAGATTAAGAACATGTTATGAAATGTACATAGGTATTTATTCATTTTTTGTTTACAAATAAAATAAAGAACAAAGGTTATGTTTAGAAAATTTGCCGATTTTTTTTGTGAAGCTATAAGTTTAGTTGTTAATATTCAGATATTTAAGAACTTTCAAGTTAAAAATCTCACCTTGTGGTCTTTTTAATTTTTTGTTGATTTACCAAATCTGTTGGCAATCCACCAATGCGGCCTCCTTCCTTTGAGACATTTTCCGAACTATGGACATTTTCAGTTGTTGATATAAAACGCTTTGTCAGGAGTGATCCTAACAAATTAGAGGACCTACTCCCATTAAAACCATTCTTTATTAAATTGAACATTTTATCTTACAATGATTTTTCTTTGTTTACTAATTCGTAATAAATTTAGATCGATTTCTCTTTTTCTTTGCGTGATGTGTTCTTTATCTGAGCAAAACAAAAAATACAATAAAAATACCAAGGCGAATTCATACAAGGTGCTATCAGTTCTACAAATACAACGATTGGTCTTAACAAATGTCAAAGAAACAAATTGAAAAATTAAACAAATAAGTATTTAAACTTAATATAGTGTAGATAATTCAATAGTGAGGGCTTTACATATTTATGTAAACAATAAATATTTTGTTAATAAGCTTAGAATATGTAGATATTTAAATATAAAAACTAGCTTTGACAACTGTTAGAACCAAAAATCGAAAAAAAAAATTATCAGCTGTTTGACTGACTCCACCTTGTATAAATTCGCCTTGTAAAAATACCATGCAAAGTTTAGCAAGGTAATATCAAAGTAAATTAATAAAGTAGCGACAGTACTACAACAAATACAACATTTACAAAAACAACAAGCAATTTTGTTTTGGTTTAAGGTCTGAGCTGTCAAAGTTGCCTGTTGTTGTTTTTGCTTTTGGGCTTGTTGTATTTTTCGCCACAACAACCACAAGTGAATTGACAGTTCAGACCAAGGTGCATTTAATAAGGTGCCATCGGCAGCACAGCTGATTATAGAAATAGCACGCACAAATGTCAAACTACATATATAAAAAATATCCGCCCGTACGCCGGTATGTCAAACTCTATATATAAAAAATAAGTGAATTCGCCTGTATTTATTTCAATTCGCCACTGCTGTCACCTTGTTAAATACGCCTTGGTCTGAACCAGGGCACACTTAGAAAGGTGACTGCGATGAAACAGCTGATTATTTTTTTTATTCAGTTTGAATTGTCAATTCACTTGTGGTTGTTGTGGCGAAAAGTACAACAAACCCAAAAGCAAAAACAACAACAGGCAGCTTTGACAGTTCACCTACTTTTTAACAAAAACAAAGTACCTGTTGTTTTTGTATTGTTGTAGTGATGCAGTCACCTTTCTAAGTGTGCCCTGGTCTGAACCAAGGCGTATTTAACAAGGTGACAGCAGTGGCGAATTGAAATAAATACAGGCGAATTCACTTATTTTTTATATATAGAGTTTGACATACGGACGTACGGGCGAATATTTTTTATATATGTAGTTTGACATTTGTGCGTGCTATTTCTATAATCAGCTGTGCTGCCGATGGCACCTTATTAAATGCACCTTGGTTCAGACCAGGGCACACTTAGAAAGGTGACTGCATCACTACAACAATACAAAAACAACAAGGTACTTTGTTTTTGTTAAAAAGTAGGTGAACTGTCAAAGCTGCCTGTTGTTGTTTTTGCTTTTGGGTTTGTTGTACTTTTCGCCACAACAACCACAATTGAATTGACAATTCAAACTTAATAAAAAAAATAATCAGCTGTTTCATCGCAGTCACCTTTCTAAGCAAAGTAAATTAATAAAGTAGCGACAGTACTACAACAAATACAACATTTACAAAAACCACAAGCAATTTTGTTTTTGGTTTAAGGTCTGAGCTGTCAAAGTTGCCTGTTGTTGTTTTTGCTTTTGGGCTTGTTGTATTTTTCGCCACAACAACCACAAGTGAATTGACAGTTCAGACCAAAGTAAAAAAAATAGCCAGCTGTTCTACTGAGTCTACTTTATTAATTTACTTTGTTTCTAAGTGTGCCCTGGTTCAGACCAAAGTAAAAAAAATAGTCAGCTGTTCTACTGAGTCTACTTTATTAATTTACTTTGGGTAATATCAGTAGCAAGGCGAATTTATTCAAGGTGGTGCAAGGCGTATTTTGACATTTGTTAAGACCATTTGTTGTTTTTGTAGAACTACCACCACCTCAAGCCGTATTAACAAGGTGCCAGGCAAGGCGTATTTAACAAGGTGACAGCAGTGGCGAATTGAAATAAATACAGGCGAATTCACTTATTTTTTATATATGGAGTTTGACATAATGGCGTTCCGGCGAATATTTTTTATATATGTAGTTTGACATAATCACGTGCTAGTTCTGTAATCAGCTGTTCTAGTGAGGTCACCTTATTAGATTCGCCTTGGTGCCAGGCGTATTTAACAAGGTGACAGCAGTGGCGAATTGAAATAAATACATGCGAATTCACTTATTTTTTATATCTAGAGTTTGACATACGGTAAGGTACGGGCGGATATTTTTTATATATGTAGTTTGACATTTGTGCGTGCTATTTCTATAATCAGCTGTGCTGCCGATGGAACCTTATTAAATGCACCTTGACAAGGTGAGTGCAAAAAATCAGCTGTTTCTTAATTCGCTGTGGTTTTATGTACACTATATGTCAAACTTTGTTTATGTTTACATTTGTTATTGTAAATAACATAGTAATATTTTAATTCGCCTTGATTTTGACATTTACCGTACATTTTAACAAAAACAAATTGCCTGTTGTTTTTGCATTGTTGTATTTGTTGCCGGGACGCACTCACCTTGTTAATACGCCTTGAAATGTACCTTGCCTTGAGTAGTGGCGAATTGAAATAATATAGGCGAATTCACTAATTTTTTTTTATATGGAGTTTGACATAAATTCGTACCGGTGAATATTTTTTATGTGTGTAGTTTGACATTATTTCTATAATCAGCTGTGCTCCCGATGGCACCATATTAAATGTACCTTGGCAAGGCGTATTTAACAAGGTGACAGCAGTGGCGAATTGAAATAAATACAGGCGAATTCACTTATTTTTTATATATAGAGTTTGACATATGGACGTACGGGCGAATATTTTTTATATATGTAGTTTGACATTTGTGCGTGCTATTTCTATAATCAGCTGTGCTGCCGATGGCACCTTATTAAATGCACCTTGGTTTATATCTTATGTAGACAACATGATATTTTGTTTTGTTAGTTATCACAAATTGACATCACTAAAATATAAGTATACAACACTGTTACTGTATGCACGTGTTTTATTTTGTTTTGCAAGTGTTTGAAAGGGGTCTACTTCTCTGTGATTTTGTACATATTTTTGAAAATTTGAATTAAAGAAATAAAGAATATTGAAGCAAATAAAATATTGCAATCAAATAAAACTTATTGAAATTTTCATTTGATGCTTTTGAAGAAACAAACATAAAATGGAATTTAGTGTTTATAAAATAAAAAGAAACGTGCAACAACTTGTATCGTTGGTTCAGACACCAAACGAAAAATTAACTTTCTTACTTGATTTTTTGGAGAAAAAGGTAAGAAATAAAATATTTTAGTTATGGTAATCATTTTTAATATTTCAATAGGTAAAGTATAATTATATATAAAAAAAGAAATTGCAAACAATGAAGGAGCACATTTAAAAATAAAAAATTTCCGTTGTATGCAGTGTGCTTAACGAAAATATCATTCATCGTTAGACCATCTTCACAACTCAAAAAGTTCAGTTTCGAGTCAAATGATTTAAAAATATTTTAATAATTCTTTAAGTTTAATCCAATGATCAAGGATAAGAGGTCAGTTAGAGAATTTTTTTTAAGTATCATCTGCTATGGTATCTTTCGAATATTTTTATCGATTAAAATTAAATTTATTTGTAGATTTTTTCAGAAGCTCAATTATTTTATTTAAGTACACATCTAAATTTCGATTTAAATATAAACTCTGTTAAATTTTAAAAGAAATCATTCATTCATTAAATATATTTTTGGGCAACATGCTGTTAGATTAAAGTATATAATATATGTATATATGTATGTACCTATCTATGTATGTATTTATGATGTTTAAGCTGAAATATCTTTTTAATTGAAATTCGTTAAATATACCTTTTTTTAAATGGCATCCCCGATATTCATAAACAAATTTTAAATTTAACCAATGTTTTAAAGCAAAGTTTAAATTGTTTATGAATAGGTTTTTGGAACACTCTCAACTTTTAAATTTAATTCGATTGATTACAAATTATAATAAATTCCATTTATATACATATGTATATTATAGAGTTATCGGAGCTGCGACGTTGAATTTTTGCTCAGATGTTTAAGCAGATCTTTACTTGATGAGACGTTGACGATACCAATTGCCACTGCATTTGAAGACTGCTTATTGTTGCTTATTACAAATGCTCTAGAAGGCAATGATTTTGAAAATGACATCGAATACCAATGGAAATGTATCGCTTTGTCAAAACTTATGCATTTATCATTATGCGCTAAACGGTGAGCTAATATAAAAAATATAAAATATTCATATAAAATATAAAAATAGTCATGTTCCGAATTCAATTTAAAAACTGTTTTTTTTTTTTTTAGTTTTGCGCTATCTTACTTCTTGAACAAGCCACCCCCATTTTCCACATCTCGTCATGAGGTAGTATCGAAGAAATCTAAAACAATTTTAAATGAAAAGCCAGATACCTTAGCTATGGTCAAGTGTTGT
Source organism: Calliphora vicina (assembly GCF_958450345.1). Taxonomy (NCBI): domain Eukaryota; kingdom Metazoa; phylum Arthropoda; class Insecta; order Diptera; family Calliphoridae; genus Calliphora; species Calliphora vicina. The sequence continues at coordinate 111,649,682 of NC_088784.1, forward strand.
TTTTATCTTTTGAAATCAGACACTAGTTTTTTCAAGGATCTTTGGAATTGGTCGGAATTTTTGCTTTGTTACGTTGATCGATCCGATAATGTGAGTACACTTTTGAAAGTGTACACAAACCACATCGTAGCCATGTTAACAAATATGAATGCTTCAACTGTACATAAGCTGAACGAAAAAATACCAGAAGAACTACTTATTGAATTTCACGATGAACAAGAGTCTATGAAACTTTTAGATTTACCACATTCGGTTGAAGGCGAATTGACAGAAGTTTCAGATGATACTATTTGTATAAGCGGAAATTCTGCATTGTTTGTTACAAATATTGAAGGAGTATTTTTACCAATTTTTAACAGAGAAAATTACGAATTCTTTCGATCAGCCGAGAACAATCAAGAGAGCATTGTTCGCGTTGAATCAACAAGAGTGAATTTGCGTAGCATTGCGCTAGGTGTCACGTCTGGAAAAGCTATATGCCTCTCTGGTCCAGTGGGTTGTGGTAAAACTACTCTTGTTGAGTATTTGGCTCGTATGACCGGAAGAATTGCCGAGAAGAAACAAGTGGTAAAAGACGAATTAAATTCTGTGCTGAACCAAGAAAACAATCAGATAATCGGTAACACTAATACTAAACAGAGTATTTGCAATAAGCGAAAAATTGTGCCCAGCGATCATGCAAGTTCCTCGCCAGCTAATGGATTTTTGCGAATACAATTGGGTGATCAGACCGATAGCAAAATGTTACTGGGTCAATATCATTGCACGGATGTGCCCGGTGAATTTATATGGCTACCAGGTGTTCTTACGCAGGTATGTATAATAAATTCTCATTTGTGGTGCAGATTGCTTTATTAAAATAATTTCACGTTAGGCTGTCATGAATGGTTATTGGTTGCTTCTAGAGGATTTGGACTGTGCTACTACGGATACATTTACTGTTTTAAGCAGCCTGCTTGAAAATAATTATCTCAGTGTACCAGGATTTCGTGATTGTGTTAAAGTAACTCCTGGCTTTCAGTTGTTTGTGACTGTGAGGTAAATTTTATTATTTTTTTTTTTAAATTAAATTGCACATAATATAACATGTTTTTCTTTAGGACACACAAATCTTCCTCATCAAACTGGTCACAGAAGGCACTGTTTACTTTGTTGGAGAAACATTTGTACCCAATTAACATCTTGCCATTATCGCGAAATGAACTGTGCGAAGTCATAAGCTGCAAATATTCTAAATTGGCTACGGTGGCCAATCGCATGGTAGATGTTTTTCTTACGTTTTCTAGTGGAGATCACAATGTAGCCGACAATCTTCGCCAGCAAGAGACCAGTGACAAGGCAAATACAACTGATTCATTCCTAAAATTGCCCTACGAAGAAGTTAGTATGACATCTACGACAACATCGGGACGCTTAGTTTCAACGCGTGACCTTATTAAGTTGTGCCAAAGATCGAATCCCACTTTTTCTGTTACCAGCACAGAATGTGCATATTTTGTATTCCAAAATGCCGTCGACATATTTTGTTCCTATTTACCAAACAGCAAGGAAAAAACGAAATTAATAGTTGGAATTGGAGCAAAATTAGGGATTATACCGTCACGCTGCGAATACTTGGCAGATGAATTCAAGCCTGAAGTTTGCGTAGACAGCGAACGTATTAAAGTTGGTCGAGCAGAGCTTTACGCTCGATCAACCGCATCTATAGTCGATGAAATAAATGAAATGCCAATGAAGGAACTTTCTACTGAAGATCAATCGCTAAAGAGACTGAAGTTGTCAAATGGCGAAGGCAAAGTCATACGGCATTTTTCCACAAAACGAAATACATCAGCTGCAACCTTTTCATTTACGCGACTGGCTTCTTGTTTGTTGGAACGTATTGCAGTTTGTGTAGCTAATGCAGAGCCCGTTTTGCTAGTAGGAGAAACTGGTGTGGGCAAGACGTCCTCGGTGCAGTATTTGGCCGCACGAACTAAACACAAATTGGTTGTTGTCAACATGAACAACCAATCTGATGTTTCTGATTTAGTAGGAGGCTTTAAGCCAGTGGATCTAGCGTATGTTATAGCTCCAATGCGAACAGAATTTGAATTGCTCTTCAGAAGGACATTCAATCAATCGAAGAATGAATCATTCCTAACGAAATTCAGTATCTGTTATAATCAGGGCAACTTCTCAGTAATTGTGAAGCTAATGCTAAAAGTTGTTGACAATGTCTTTGAGAAGTCCGAACGTAATGAATTGAGGGAGAAAGATTTACATTTACTGCCTCGTTGGATGGGTTTGAAAATAAAACTACAAAAACTTAACAGTCAACTGAGTAAATCGATAAACATATCTTTCGCCTTCATACCCGGATCTTTGGTTAATTGCATAAGAAATGGCGATTGGCTTTTACTCGATGAAATAAACTTGGCTTCAGCAGAAACATTGGAATGTTTATCGACTATTTTGGAACCAGACGGCTCAGTTGTATTGCTTGAAAAAGGTGACTTCACTCCCGTTAAAAGACATCCCGATTTTCGTATATTTTCCTGCATGAATCCAAATACAGACATTGGAAAAAAAGACTTACCAGTTGGTATTCGCAACAGATTCACGGAGTTTTTCGTTGACGAAGCAGAGACAGAAGCGGATTTGAGTTTGCTTATATCCGACTATCTAAGTGCCACTGGTATTCAAAAGAAAAGTGTAATGAACATCGTTAAACTGTATAAGCGGCTGAAAACATTAGCCAAGCTGGAGCTGAACGATGGTCTTGGAAATAGACCTGTTTATTCTCTGCGTACTCTTTGCAGATCATTAACAATATGTGCAAAGAATCTGTGCGGGTCAATCGAAAGAAACCTTTATGAATCTTTCTGCTTGAGTTTTCTGACACAACTGGATCCCCAGTCACACAATGTAGTACAACACTTGATAAAAGAGGCACTGCTTAGCAATGCCAAAGCCATACTCCATCAGGCAATTCCAAAACCGGGTGAGAACTATCTTAACTTTGAAGGTTATTGGATTGAAAAGGGGCCAAAAGATCTGCAGGATTGCAGTAACTACATTCTAACAGATAGTGTCAAAGAGAACTTAAAGGATTTGGCCCGTATCATATCGATTGGTAAACTTCCTATACTCTTGCAAGGCCCAACGTCTGCGGGCAAAACAAGTTTAATTGATTACGTTGCAAGGCGAAGTGGTAATCACTGCCTGCGAATAAATAACCATGAACACACAGATCTTCAGGAGTATATTGGTACTTATACTACCGACGTTACTGGCAAGTTGGCATTTAAAGAAGGTATTTTGGTACAGGCAATGCGCAATGGTTATTGGATCATTTTGGATGAACTTAATTTGGCTTCAACAGAAATTTTAGAGGCTCTTAATCGTGTTTTGGATGATAATCGCGAAATTTTCATACCCGAAACACAAACAGTTGTTAAAGCTCATGCTAATTTTATGCTCTTTGCTACACAAAATCCTCCAGGTTTATACGGAGGCAGAAAAACACTCTCCCGTGCCTTTAAAAACCGCTTTATTGAACTCCACTTCTCCGATATACCTCGAAATGAATTGGAAATTATATTAGAAAAAAAGTGTCTTATTCCGGCATCGTATGCTCACAAAATGGTTGCTTGCATGGTTGATTTGCAAAAGAATAGAAAATCGACTTCAAAGAACACCTTCACACTGCGTGATCTCTTCAGATGGGGTATTCGCTATACATTGGCCGACAAGAATTTATTGGAAGATCCAAAATATGATTGGAATCAACATTTGGTCGAAGAAGGTTACCTTGTACTTTCGTCCAAAGTTCGCACAGAAATTGAGTTGGAAGTAATTGATGAAACCTTGTATAAAAACTTTAAAAAACATGTTAACTTAAGCAAGTTGTTCGATACTGGTGGAATTGAGGAAAAATCCCATGTTACCAAATATATAATTGATGAAATTCACAACTTCAAGTCTCGTACCGATATCGTATGGACTCGTAACATGACCCGTATGGCGGTACTAACAGCGAAAGCTCTACAGTTCGACGAACCAGTTTTATTGGTGGGGCCAACTGGATGTGGCAAAACAACCGTATGCCAACTGTTGTCAACGATCCGAGGTGTGAACTTGCGAATTCTTAATTGTCATATGCACACTGAAGGAGCTGATTTTCTGGGAGGTCTGAGACCATGTCGAAACAGCGATAGCCAGGAGGAAACCAAAAAGTTATTCGAATGGGCTGATGGTCCTTTGATTCAGTCCATGGAAGAAGGCTCCTATTTTATGGCCGACGAAATTTCGTTAGCGGAAGATTCAGTGCTCGAACGTTTAAATTGCATTTTGGAACCAGAACGAACGGTTTTATTGGCAGAAAAATGTGGCATTATTTCTGAAAACCAATTAACAGAGGGAATTGCGAAAGAGTTTGTGGTTCAGGCTAAATCCGGATTTCAGTTCTTAGCTACTATGAATCCAGGCGGAGATTTTGGTAAAAAAGAACTTTCGCCAGCCTTAAGAAACCGCTTTACCGAGATTTGGTGCCAACCTTCACATTCTAGAGATGACCTTATAGAAATTGCGAATAATTGTATCACGGACCAGTTAAAGAACTCGACAATCGATAAAGGAGAAATACTTAAAATAGCTACATTCATAGTAGAGATGGTTTTGTACATGAAAAACGTCATAGACAAGTTCAAATTTTCCATTAGAGATATATTGGCCATGGCAAATTTTATTGTAACAAACACGACACTAAGCTTTCCCGAAAAAGCCATATTTGGTTTGGAAACTACATTTTTGGATGCCTTGGAAATGTCATTGCACGAATCATCAGACCAATTGGAGATTCTTAAGACTCAAATAATTGAATACGCAATTCAACAAGCAGATAAGATAATAGGCGAAAAATTCACATTATCTGAACTCGTAAAGAATAAAGGAACCACAGTAGAATTTACCTCGGAGAATACTTTTGGCATTAAGCCCTTTTACATTAACACCAATAGCGAAACGAACGAAGCCATGTTAAACACCAGTAAAAATTTCCTCTTTGAAGCCCCCACAACCAAGCAGAACCTTTTCCGCTTACTCTCGGCTTTGTCATTAAATAAACCCGTTTTATTAGAGGGACCTCCAGGTGTTGGAAAAACGTCCATCGTTGAGAGTGTAGGCCAAGCCATCGGATACAATATCGTTCGTATTAATCTTTGCGAGCATACCGATCTGGCAGATCTATTTGGAACTGATCTACCAGCCGAAGATAACATTTCTAATTTGAAATCGGAGGACGATAAGAAAAACGGAAGCCTGCAAATTGGTTCATTTCAATGGCGCGATGGTCCATTACTAGCAGCTCTGAAAGCTAATAACACCTGGATTCTTTTAGATGAATTGAATTTGGCCCCGCAATCGGTTTTAGAAGGTCTCAATGCAATACTCGATCATCGTGGAGAGGTATACATACCAGAACTGAATAAAACATTTTCGCTCAATAAACAAACGCGTGTATTTGCCAGTCAAAATCCTCTGAAACAAGGTGGAGGCCGCAAAGGCTTGCCCCAGTCGTTCCTTAATCGTTTCACAAAAGTATATGTCAGAAAACTAACAACCGAAGATTTATTATATGTTGTTGAAGGCAAATACAAAATCTATTTCGATGAACTGAAGAACAGTTTTGTTAAGCTATTACCACCTCAGCAGCGTTCAACTAATAATCTCTTTGACATACATCGTTCCATTAAACAAAAGCAGGAAACTCTTTCCGAACAGGATATGCTCAGTGGTCAAAGTGAGATGATAACATTGATCCCAGAATTTGATTTATCCATGAGATTGGTTCGTTTTTCAGAGTTATTAGATAATGGTATATCAACAATGGAATTTGGCTATAAAGGTGGCCCATTCGAAATTAATTTGCGAGATATTCTATTTTGGTGTGATCTGTTGATAAGTCCCCAAACTGGTTTCAATATCAAAAACACTGAATGTTTCACAAGAAACTTTGATAATTTCTTATTGACACTCTACGAACGCATGAAACTGGTGTATTACCAACGAATGCGTTGTGAACAAGACAAACAATTTATACGCAATGCATTCGAATCCGTATTCAAATGCAATTCGGAATATCTCAATTCAATTTCAGAAGATGTGGGTCTTTATTGGACCAATGAGAGGATCTACATAAATGATATAATTCTCGATCGTGATAGTCAACCTTTGTATTTCCAAAAGCCATTGGATTGTTCGCCCCTATTACTGGAAACACAGCGTGAGACTCTTAAAAACTTAGTCGAGTGTGTCCACGTAGAGAAACCTGTTCTTCTGTGTGGTTCTACGGATACGGGCAAAACAAAAATAATAGATACATTATGCTTCATATCCAATCAGATGTGCAATTTGGATAACATAGACGACTCTGTCACTGGTAGTTTTCAGCAGGTAACTACTTAATAAATTATTACTTACTATACATGATGACAAATGATGCATCTTCATTATATTTTTATTAAATAGATCGATCTAAATCGCCACCTCGAAGAAATATCTTTTCAACTTGAATGTATATATCTAAAGTTCATACAGAACATAATTCTGGATAGTTCAAGCACAGTTAAAATGATTTCCGAATTGTTGGACTCTTGGAACACATACAGTGTTTTACGCAATTATAAATGTGGTAAGTATTAGAATATAACTCAATACAAATACAAGTTTCTTACTGGATGTATGTTCTTATTTTAGAATTGGAAAACAAATCGTTCGTTTCCGAAGAACTTATGAATTATCGTAGACGAATAGATAAACTAAATAATGTCATTGAAGTCCTGCAGCAATGCATTAACTCTCCCACTAATGAAAAATACATGGAAGAATTACAAAATATTCGTTCTAAGTTAAATACGTTGAAATTACATGTAAAAAATACTGATTCATTAAACACGGGCGGTTGTTTTGAATGGGTTGACTCAAAAATTGTTAAATCACTCAAGGATGGCCAATACATTTTACTCGAACATGTAAATCTTTGCTCTTCTGCTGTACTGGACCGTTTGAATCCCGTCTTTGAACCGAGCGGTACATTAATGTTATCCGAAAAGGGTGTCACAGGAAATGAAAAGGCGGAAATTGTTACAAAGGCTGACAATTTTAGAGCTTTCCTTACACTAGATCCCAAAAATGGAGAACTATCTCGAGCCATGAGAAATCGTTGTGTAGAAATTTTCATGAGCAACCAACCACCAAATCTGGATGATAAACGTATACTTGTTTTTCACCAAGGAGTGCATGACATAAATGCTATAAACTGCATAATTAACATACATGACAGCATTGCAAAACTTACAGAGATAAATAACTTAACGATATCGCATCTTACGCAGACAGCATTTTTGTGCGCATCGTATAAGCGAATTGGCTACCAAATGAAAAAGGCTATTTATGTGAGCGCCATGGAAGTTTATGTATATTCGGCATCTACGGATTTGATGGGGTATGGTTTAAATTACTACCAAAATAAGTTGAGAGAAATTGTGATAATGGAATCGGAGAAATTCAGCACTAATTTACGCCAAGATCATCTAAAGGACGTTGTATTAAAATGCAGTTCATTGACCGAAATTCCTTTAGTTAATTTGCAAATTGTTCCCTTGAAAATAGTTTTGGAAAACTTGGTAGAGCCCAAACAAACGCAAGAAGCATTATCGCTCATATTTTCAGACTTTGGAAATATAAACATGGAAAATATTAACTTTACGGACTTTGCAAAATACTTAATTTATTTGGTGTATGAGATCAGTTCATTGAATGATTTGCGTTTTCGGTATCTGCAATTGGAAAAATGTCTCAAAAATTATCCAGAATTATGGGAACTTTCCAAGTCCTTATACAATTGTGTAGTTAGCTTCGATAACGAGAATGTTCTCTCCACGTTGCCTTGGAATAGTAAATTATATCCTCGAATACGTGACTACAAGTTGGAGAGTTTAGAAAAGCACGGTTTCTGTTTGAGCAGCACGCTTATTCTTAACACATTAATAGCTCAGATACCACAAGAGCCAGTAACAAAAATGAGCACCATAAATGTGTTGACATATTCGCAGGCCGTGGCAAAGCAAGCATTAAACGATAAACTAAACAATATCTTCTTACAACATTTCTCGGTGTTTCTATTTCATCTTCAAAAAGTACTTAAGAGTAGTATGAATGAGGCACTATTAGATATGGCATCATATACCAAATTAATCACAGCATTACACTGGTTTAATCGCATATTAAATGTGTCGAAATTGAATTTGTATCTAAACAAGGAGATTAACACCGATTTACTGGATAAGCTAATATTACATTTTAAATGGCTGGACAAAAATCTGATGAATCTAGTTTACAAATTATTGCCCAACATTAAAACAATATCGCCCGAGTTACACAATAGCCACCAACAACTTTTAGATTATGTCTCGAGCATCAAGCATCCCTTAAATGTTCGACGTAAAATGTATGCTAAGCATTTGATCGAATTTCAGCCATTTTCTCAAGAGGATCAGGTAAGTCTCACACAATCACACACAACATGTACGCACATCTTTATATTATATATGTATATATATTTGTCTCTTTAGGTGAAAATCTTCACGAAAACACAAGAATTAGACCAATTGCTTGGTGTAATTCCCTTGTATGGTCACTTTGCCCCTGAAGATGTGATTAAAAAGTTTAGTGTTCAGAATAGTGAGAGCACACGGCGAGCAAATGCTATCATTTCGAAAAACTATACTCTGAAGAATGATTTCAAAAAGATGAATGAAGTTGGTTTGAATCGTACCTATGGAGAATTCATACCAGAGGATTTGAAATTTAAATTGCAGCAATTCTTAAGCAGTTTAGCGGAAAATACAATTAAAAATGTGCAAATCTCTGCCGAAGATATGGACATCATACAACTTGAATTAAGTAATATATCACAATTAGTGGCTACGGAACCAACGAAAGAGAATATGCCGCACGAAATTCATTTAAGCACGCTGGCAATAAGGGAATACTTTATGATTAAATGCATAATAGCTACAATAGACAATTCAGCTGTAAAGAATGTTCAATTAAACTGTGAATATCAGGAGGAAATTCCATTTTTAAACAGCACTATCACATCGTTGCTAAATACATGCAAAATGCCGTACTACCAAAAATATCGTGATTTATGGTTTGATCTCTCTGGTTACATAAACATCATGCAGTCTTCCAAAGAATTCGAAGAACTTGTCCTGTATTTAGATGGAGGTTACAAACACTTATCTGCCTTAAGCAGACTTCTTTCGAATTCGGTTCACAGAATACAACTTGAGAGTCTAAATTCTCATCCCGAATGTGTACGAATCCATGCATGCAAAGATAACATACAGAGTCAAAATACGGTTGCAGGAGCGCCTTTCATCAATATGATGTCTAGTCTACTATTCGCTGGTGGAAGTGGTGCTTTTAAATCAGTACCTTTGTGTGAATTGGACATGTGGAAAAAATCATTAGGTCAACTGTGCCAGATAGTCTGGCACAACTCTATGCTTGTAACACCAACCTATAGTGTGCAATCTAACAATTATACAAGATCTTTACGAAATGCAAAACGTCTACTAACGGAAGTGAAATATCTGGAGATGTTCTGTCAACAAGACGCTGACAAGAATTTAACAAATTATACGCAATCATTTCATAATTTGATCTCAAAAATGAACGATTGCGTGGCAGATTCCGATGAAAACATTACGGATAAAAACGATGCGATAGGAAATCAAGTGGTAATGTATAAGACTTCTTTAATGAACACTTTAGTTGGTTGCATTGAATTGTGTCTTATTCCCTTCACGCCATTAATAGACCCCGTCGAAAAGAATCGATTAAAGAACGAATATATGGCGGATGATATTTATTGCTTGAGTAGCTTTAAATCTGCTTACGATTTCACCAGAATTTCAATGAAATATAAACATTTGGGTGAAGAAATTTATGAAGCCCTCAACAAAAGTCTCATCTTGTTGAAAGAGAGACAGAATAAACTGAAAGAAAAGGTGGCGCTGAGACCAGATACATGTTTATACAGTGCGTTGGTTAAGGATATAACACATTTCCTCACTACGAATTGTAATCCAGATGTTTTGCTAAAACTTATTAATAGTATTGAAACAACATGGAACATCCTATTCGGAAACATAAATTCTGACAGTTTGACCGAAACTCTTGAAAGTTGCGCAGAAATTATAAATAAGCTCAATTTATGGATAGCAAACTCTCAACGTTTTGTTCATCATACGCTGAAACCGTATTCACTGTATTACCAGGACTTCCTGCAGCCTCTGCAATGTTCAATCAATCAATTGCGTTTTGGCTTCGAAGGCCTAAAGCTTGTTCTGAACCAGATTAAAAGCAATATACTAGTTGAGGGTGATGGGTCATATGTCAACATTAATGCCAACAACAAACTACATAATGTTTTAAAGAATATTGCAGAATTTCCAAGTAGTAAAATGCTTAACATCTTTAATGTCAATTCATCCAGAGACATTTTACAAAACCGTTGTCCTGTCTTCAGTATACTCAATAAAATGTCTGGATGTGAATCGGATTATTTCCATTTGTTGAAAGCAAAGGTTGTCGAACTTAAGAATCGTGTTGGTATTTCCCACTTAATCAATCAAGAATTATTCGCAGAATTCGATTTTGCATTTAACATAATCAATCAAGTGTGGCAACGAGAGGAAGAACTAAGGCGGCAAAAACAAAAGGAAGATGAAAGCCTTTATCTGACAAAAACTAGGTGTGCAGATGAGGACGAAGAAATGCAAGAATTACAGGAAATCGACGAAGTGTTTCCAACTACAATTCATGAAGATTTCGGTGACTTCATACAAGAAGATACTCTGGAAAAGGTAATCAAATTAGACTCAAAAAAGATACAGAAAACAAAAAAAGACACCACCATTGTACAAGAAAAAGATTATGAGTTTATAGCCAAGAATTTTGTTGAAATCTTGGTGAAAAGCTCTCGAACCTATTATCATCCTAAACCTAAACGTTCCGATGCTACTGATAAAATAGAGTTTGTAGACTATTTCAAAGAGCGTTTCCAGGTATTTCTAAAGATCTACAATAAATACAAATCCTCTATAAATAACTGGTTAGATGAAGAATGCTTCAGTAGCTTTTACTTTAGCATGGCTATCCAAAGGGATGTATTGGAGGAAAATGTAACATCTAATTTGAAACAAGATAAACCATATAATTTCTATAAGGATTCGAATATCCAAGAAATAGTAGCTTGTGCAGATGTACTAAACAGTATTGAACAAAGGGTCACCCAACAATTGGAATTATATCCAGAGCATGCAACCTTGATTGATATACAAAAAATAATTGAACGTATTCGTATTTTGCCGTCAACGGCTCCAGTAGCACGGTATAATACAGGTTTTCAGATATTACGCCAAAATGTTGCCCTCTGGAACGAAGTTGCTCATAAAAACAACAACCTTCAAGATGAGGAACAAGAGATTGCCCAATTTGTTCAGAAATGGACACGTCTGGAGTTACAGTTTTGGCGCAATTGTTTAACCCATACTTATGAAAAGGTTGAGTCGACTGCCTACAAATACTGGTTTTTTATTTATAATCTAATCCATGAATTTATTGCCGAGCGAGAAATTGACGCTTCCCTTGCCAACATTCATTTCACCGTAAAGAGATTTGAAGAACACGAAGTTCTCGATCCCACTGATGCCAGTGCGAAAAAATGCACAGTTGAGACGAAAGATATCATTAACATTTTAAGGCAGTTCTTAGAATCATCATGTTATGGTGATTTTGGCGTAAGAATGCAACTGCTTTTAGCGTTCGAACTCTATCTACACAACTGTGTCAACTATGCAGCAAAGGAAAGTAATGACCCCAATAGCATCCAAATATGGGAATTAATATCAGGTCTTCGGAATTTGCAGTTGTATTTCGATCAATTTTCTCAGGAGATCGAGGAGCACAAAAAGTCGATTAAGGCGCCTATTGAGAAGAAACTAAAAGAATTGGTTAAAATTGAAAGTTACAACAAAGATTTATCCTACTTTAATATGCGCAACAATGTTGCTCGTGTTCATCGAAATCTTAATAAATTCCTCAAGGAATACGAGCGGCAGCTAAAAGAGAAAATAACATCAGTTTTCCAACCAAAAGATTCGACAGCCAAAGACTACAACTTTGCCAACGACAAAGGAAAACATTTAAGATATGATTCTAAAATGAAATATTATATGGTTGATGCCAGGTATTTTGTTTTGGTATCGAAGCAAAAAACAAATACAACTGAGATGACGAGTAATGCCGATTCACCACAGACTTTACTATCGAAAGCACAGCGTCTATTTAATACCTCGCGCAATGTGGTGAAGGAGACTGTAACAAATGCTCATTATCCGAAACTTATAATTGCTTTGGACTCGCTGTTAACTCAGCAGTTAGAAAGGTGTGATCATCTACGAAATTTGACAGTAGATAGAACTAAAGAACGGCCGAAACAAAAGTTGGAAGCAAAGCAAATATTACAACAAAAACGTAAAGCATTAACGGATCTCTTCAAAGCTCTGTCAACGCTGGGTGTTAATTATAAAACGGGATTAATGGAATTATCAATGAGCACCGAATTCGAAGATATATTTTTGCCTCCATTCTGCATTAAGACCATGCTGTCCAACTTCAAGGAAAAACGTCTTCAGCCTAAATTGGTGCAGCTAAACGAAAACTTAGATATGTACTTTAATAAATGTGTCTTCAAACTGAAATTGCTACGCAATATAATGTTGACGCCTTTGTCTGAACTAGGCCCACCTAATATTGAGCGCATAAAAGGTTACGCTGTCGACTTGTTCCTTTTGGTCCAAAACCAAAGGAGACTCTTAGCTACAACCACTAAGATTATGTATGATAACCGAGTTTTGCTGCAACAGCTGAAGGATTTGGAAGATATAAACAATAAGGCTCAGCTTGACGAGAGTCATATGAATTTCAGTAGATTCCGTGACCGATGCGACGCATTAAAAACCGTTGTTACACGTATTCGCTATGTTTTCGAACAATTGAAATTGTATTTCTTGCGCATTCCATCCAATGGCTGCAAGGAAAACATTTTATTTGCTGATGTAGATGGTGGACATGTAGACCCAAGTGCCCTTATATCAGATTGTGAAAATGTTTTGTCATTGTCGAAATCAACACTAGACAGCTTAAACAATGACAGCAGTGAATTTATATTTAAAGATCGTCTAAATCACTATAGAAATTCCTACAACAAACTATACACTTCAATACAGGACATTTTGAAGAATTTCAAAACTAGCGAAAACGAATACTTGCCCATAGCCAAACCTCTTATCGACCTTTCAACACATGTCAACGAAACCATTCTAGAGGCATTTAAAGATGCAAGTAGTGATGAAAACTCAGAATGTAGCTTAGAAAGTGTCGATGTGGAACTGGAAGCTATAATTCATTCTATGCTTATGTCTCTGCAAAAACTCTACAAAAAGTATCCGTCAAAAACTCAATCGGATGAGGAGGAGAAACAACAAATCAAAAAGAAAGCTTCCGACGAAGATAACGAAGAATTAGAGGAGCATCATTTGAAGAAAAAACTGTACGTTGCACTCAAAGACGATTGGAATGTGATGGATATGGAGAAAATCAATGAACAATTTATGAATGTTCTTCTTACACTTAAACTCTCGGAGCCATCAGTAGAGAAAATTGAACTCATTCAAAAATTAATAAGCATTCAACCACTTCTTGAACAATTTAATTTGATGGCAGAGTACTTTTTGTGCCAGCAGTTGGGAGCGCACAAAGTATCCGTTAAAATGTTATCGATAATCCTTACTGTGTTCGTAGAAATCGGTACGAAAGGCTTCTGTGTGCCACAAGATCTGATGCAAGACGAAGAAGGTGAATCGAAAAAAGACCAAAAAGAAGGTGAGGGCTTTGGTCTGGAAGATGGAACAGGAGAAAAAGATGCTTCAGATAAAATTGAATCTGAAGACCAATTGGATGATGCAAAACGTCCTGAGGATCGCAAGGAAGAAAATGACAAGGACGAGCCAAATGATTGCAAAGAAGAAAAGGGAATTGAGATGAGTGACAATTTCGAGGGGGATATGCAGGATAAAGAAAAACCAAATGAAGAAGATGATAGCGGGGAGTCTGAGAATGAGGAAGATATGAGTAAAGAGATGGGTGAAACCGAAGAGGGTGCAGACAAATTAGATGATCAGATTTGGGGTGACGATGAAGCTCCAGAAGAACCGGAAGAGGAAAAGGAAATGCAAGAAGAAGACGGCAAAGGAAATGGTGACGAACAGGATGCTCATAATGACCTGGATTCCAAGAATGAAACATCAAAGGATGACGATGGCAAAAATGATCCTGAAAAGGATGGTTTGGACGCCACAAATGAACCAAACGATGAGGACAAGCGGAAGCGCGAAGACAAAGATATAGACGATATGAGAGATGAAGAAGGTGATCAAGATCAAGTCAATCCATACCACAATGAACTGGAGGAGCCAGATGTACCAGAAGATTTCGATTTAGGAGATCTTAATGTGAACGATGACAATGAAGAGGACGATAAACAGCAAAACGACGATAATCCTTTCGATATTGATACTATGAAAGATAATATGCAAGACGCTGAAGAAACGCAAGACAACCAAAACGATGACGATGAAACAGGCGATAAAGACGAAAATAAGGAGAATGTGAGTGATGACAGTGACTCAAATGATGAAGATGCCGATGACGTTGATAATAGTGAGTTGAAAAACGGCAATGATGCCGATGAGGAACAACAAAATGAAGAAGAAATTCAAGAAGATTCAAATGAAGTTGACGAGCAGAAAAGAGGTCAAAACGAAGATGACAATACAGGGGAGGAAGAAAAAGAAAATAGAACTGAAAAACACGAGGAATACGAACAATCTAAAGATCAGCCGATGAAAGAGGAAAATATGCAATCAGTTCCCGAAATTGAACCAAAAGGTTCGAAAGACCAGTTAGAGGCTGAAAAAACCGATACCGATGTACAGCAAGATCAAAATATAGACGAACAGGATACGGGAGAAGATAAAGAGGGCGTAGGTCAAGCTGAAAATGAGGTAAAACGTATTTTTTTATCTGCTTTGATTTTCCAATTTCAATTATTTAAACGCATTTCAGACTAACGATGGAGGTCATCAGGGCATAGCTGAAACCAAGGAAACTGTAGCACCCGAAGACAACAAAAGCGATGCCCATACTAAGGAAAAGAGAAAGCAAGGACGCACTGATGAAGACAGATCAATGGGTAAGATGTTCAATTTTCAATTGAAATTATTAAAAAATAACAAACATATGCATGTTCTTGAATTTTTCAGGACAAGCTGAACAAAATAAAATAAAGCGACTCAAAACGGTTGACAAACTCAACGAAGAAGAAAACATGCAAACCGAAGAAGAACAGGAATCGCCAAATAATGATATGGAAGCAGAAGAATATCAGCACGTTAAAGAACCAAAAACAAGTGATAAGCTTACTTTAGACAATGCGACTGAAGAACAGTCTAAGAAAATTCAGCCTCAGTCTGAAGAAGAGAAAACAAATAATAATGAGGATGAAGAAGCCGATGAAAATCAGTCACAATTAAATGAAGAACCAGAAGAAGAACTTGACAACAACGCAGATCCCCAAGAAATGATCTCTGAAAAAATGGAAAAGAAATCGGATAAGCCTTCAAAGTCTGAGCAAAGAAGTGAAAATGCAGCAACTCAGGAGCAATTAGAAGTGGAAGGTGAAGTTGTGGAAACAATGACTATGTCACGAAGTGACGACACTACTGCCCACTGCAAGTAAGTGTTAAATCAATCATTATATCAGAAAACTCTCTTTAAATGTTGACTTTTTCGAACTAATGTTTACAGTAAGGAAATACTTGCTGACAAGAGCGGCCAGGTTGAGGAACAAAGTGCAGCAAAAACGCTGGAATTAAGAAGAATATACCAAGATCAAATTACTTCACAAAAACCCGTAAGTTATAAACAAAACCATGCTATATTCCCATTGAGAAATCTTAAAACATTAATTTTGTTTTGTTATATTTACCTAGATTATTGCCCGAAATGAGGACCATGAAACATGGCATGCTGTATCTAATCGCATGGCTCAAAATGCTCGCGATCTTTGCGAGCAATTGCGTCTTATTTTAGAACCAACAAAATGTACACGATTGAAGGGTGACTACCGTACTGGTCGACGCATAAATATGAAAAAAATTATTCCGTACATTGCCTCACAATTCCGTAAAGACAAGATCTGGCTGCGAAGAACAAAACCAGCCCAACGTGATTACAAAATCACTATAGCTATAGATGATTCGAAATCAATGCATCACAACAATTCTAAAGTCTTAACCCTGGAAGCTATATCTTTAGTGTCGCAATCTTTGACTCTATTAGAAAGTGGTCGTTTAAGCGTTATATCCTTTGGAGAACAACCCCAAATATTGCTTAATCATAACGAACAGTTCGATGGACCAAAATTGGTCAGTTCGTTACAGTTTTCACAGGATAAAACGAAAATTGCCGATCTACTCGATTTTATACGGACGGCAAGCGCAGAGGAAGGTTCATTCGGATCCGACAATGGAATTTTTGAAAATCTCCTGCTAATTTTGAGTGATGGTCGTAACATATTTAGTGAAGGCAAATCGAAGGTACGAAATTTTTGCTCGTCTCTTGTTACATTTACTAAAATCTTACAATTTGTTTCCAGGTAAAAAATGCTATTAAATTAGCAAGACTTCAGCGAATTTTCTTAGTTTACATTATCATTGATAATCCAGAGAATAAGAACTCAATACTCGACATACAAACAATGGAGATGTTGCCAAATAATTCTATTAATATTAAGTCATATTTAGACGATTTTCCCTTTCCCTATTATGTTATAGTCAGAGATTTGAATCAATTGCCTACAGTTTTAAGTGAAGCCATGCGACAGTGGTTCGAATTGGTTAATAGTGAACAATAAACATTTATTGCAAACATGTTTACACATAGTATAGTTATAGTATGTAAATTATTTTATAGTTAAAATTTCCGAAATACATATGTAAAATAGATTGTATAAACATAATATCGTAAATTGTTGTTTTATATGAAATTCGTCAAATAAAATTTATTAAATATAATGAAAAAATACATACATATTATGTATGTATGTGTGTACATAATTTATGTAATAAAAATGAAACAAGCAACGAATTTAATGGAAAAAATTAGTGTGTTGACATGTTATACAAAAATACAACATATCATATGCATTGTTACCCTATGCAGAGACCAGACATACATAATTATCAAAAACCTAACTCTTGTAACAAGAAAATACATGTTTTAGTCATTGTATTTTATTTTATCATACATATGTTTTGTTGTATTTTTGCAAGGCGAATCAATACGCCTTGTATATTTGTTGGACAATAGCAGTGTTTAAAAAACTAGACTACTACTGCTGCTACCTTCACATTTTGGTAGCAGTAGTTGTAGTAGTACTAATAAAAGAAAAATTTAAAAGTAGCAGAGTAATTTATTTTCTATTGCTACCTTAAAAAAGAAAAAGTTTTGATGTAGCAGTCATTAGTTTTTTATTAATTCTGCTACTTTTAAAATTTAGTAGTAATAGAAGTAGCAGTTGATGTAGTAGAAGAAGTAGCAGTTAAGTAGCAGTTGAAGTAGCAACTAAGTAGCAGTTGAGGTAGCAATAAAATAAGTCAAAAATAAAAATCTTCAGCCAAAAAATTATATTATGTGTTGTTGTTGTGAATGTATATTTGTGTATGTTGGTCGTGTTGTAAACAAAAGTTCGGCTTTTTTGTTATACACACAGAAAACACGATCTTTCTGTTAGCAACACGAACATCTGAGACGAATAAAATCGAATAATTCTTTCAAACTCTCTCAAAACAAAAACAACACACAGTGTTTAATTCTGTCAATTTTGGTGTTATGACTGAAGATTTTCTTTTTTGACTACTTTTATTGCTACCTTAACTGCTGCATCAACTGCTACTTTACTGCTACCTTAAAAATTAAAACTCGATATAGAGCAGTAGCAATGATTTGTATTTTTATGCTACTACTCCATTTACAATTCATGTTTTATTACTACTGCTCTGTTAAGAGTTTTATATTTTGAAGGTAGCAGTAGTTTTAAAAAAACAAGAAAACGAAAAAAGACAAATGCTACTGCTACCGCTACCGCTACATACACTTTTTTGAAGCAGTAGTTGTAGCAACAGTTAAAAATTTGTTAGTTATCGTAGCTTTTTAAACACTGGACAATAGAAGGTGACGACAGAACTACATAGTGTACAAAACCAACAAGGGGTTATTATGTAATTCGAATTGAGACGAAACACTTTCGAAATACAAAGTATAAAGCATACAAATTGGAAGGAATTTCTTTTCGAAAGAAGTTACTTAATAGCCTCCAGGGAACTTTGTTTTTGTTAAACGATAATTGAACTGTCAAGGTTGTATGTTGTTGTTGTTTTTGCTTTTGGGTTTGTTGTATTTTTCGCCACAACAAACACAAATGAATTGACAGTTTAAACATCTAAGCTGTGCCGAATCTTATATACCCTTCACCAAATTATACTTTAAAATAATTTTTTTTAAATATTTTTAGGTAAACAAAATTTAATTTTTTAAATTGTTTTTTTTTTCTTTTTTAAAAAAAAAGTTTTTTCAAAATTTTTTTAAAAAAAGTTTTTTTTTTAGTTTTTAAATGTTTTTTTTGGAAAAAAAATGTATGACAAAAAAATTTTTTAATGAAAAAAAATTCGGGTTAAAAAATATTTTTTCCGATTTTGACCCATTGTAGGTCCAATTTACTATAGCCTTATCTACATCGTTGCAATGGACTTTGAAATATCTATCATTAGATATCCATATTGTCTATATTAATGACTTAGTAATCCAGATATAGATCAAAAATATGTCAAAAATCGAGGTTGTCCCGGTTTTTTGCTCATATCTCCGTTATTTATGGACCGATTTTGAAATGTAGAAATTACAAACGGAATGACAAACTTATATATACCCTTCTCACAAAGGTGAAGGGTATAAAAACAAGGAAGAGAGCTATAAATTAAATATATTTAGGTAAACAAAATTAAATTTTTTTTAAATTGTTTTTTTTTTTTTTTAAATTTATTAGCGAAAAATAAAATGTTTGGTGAAGAAAAAAATCGGGTTAAAAAATATTTTTCCCGATTTTGGAATTATAAACGGATAAATTACAAACGCTAATGGCGAAATTGAAATGTATTAAATTTATTCTACAAGTAAAATTTTTTCTATAGAAAAGTTTTTCTATGGGAACCAAAAAACAAATGACAGACTTATGCGCAATTTACATTAAGACTTTTCAGACGTCTGTTTTTTCGAATTCCCTTTCGAGAATCTTCCAAAAAATTATGAACATGGTGATTTTTTACATGAAATTATGTCTGTCTTGTTTTTGACATTTAATTGTTGATTCTCTTTAGTTGTTTATTCGTAATATTTTTTAAACGAAAACATCTCATTTGATTGTGGAAAATAAATTGGACAATTTTTTAAATTGTTTTTTAAAAGTAAATTCAAAATGTGTGATGAAATAATTGAAGAAATGTTTGATTTAACTTTAAAAATTCTCTTTTAATATAAATGATGTTTTCACTTCAACAAATGAAAAATTATAAAACATAATAAGAAGAATACGAATGAGTGTAAAGAGGAATGTCAAAAAGAAACATGAAAAACCGAAATCAAGGCGAATTTATACAAGGTGGAGTCAGTCAAACAGCTGATAATTTTTTTTCGCTTTTTGGTTTTAACAGTTGTCAAAGCTTGTTTTTATATTTAAATATCTACATATTCTAATCGTATTAACAAAATATTTATTTTTTACATAAATAAGTAAAGCCCTCACTATACAATTATCTACACTACATTAAGTTTTAATACATATTTGTTTATTTTTTCATTTTTGTTTTTTGACATTTGTTAAGACCAATTGTTGTATTTGTAGAACTGATAGCACCTTGTATAAATTCGCCTTGACCGAAATCATGTTTGTTTTCTTACCCCCCATTCTTCTCTACCCCGCGCACCAACAATCATCGACAAACATGAAAACAGACGTCTGGGCAAACATGAAAAAAATCATCATGTAAATTGCGTGTTACTATGGTACATACCCTTGTCACTCATGGTGAATAGTATAATAATCAGCTATTCTTCTGAGGTCGCCTAGAAATAAAAGGATATCAAGATATGTCGCCAGCGACAACGCGATTTTTTGCTTTCCATACAAAATACATGTAGTCTGATTGTCGACAGTGGTTGTGGTCTCAATTGTAATCAATTCGTTAGGTGAATCGGGTACTCGTTACTTTACAGTGATGCCAACCAAATGCATTTTTTATATTTTTATGTTCAATCTAAAAAAATAAATCAACAAAAGCTGTCACATGAAACGTATATTTGGGCGCAAAATTGTATCAGGTTATTATTTAAGACAGTACCCATTTCCACTTACTTTGCTGATGAAAACGATCACATCAACAATTAATTATTGTCTATTATTGGCCAATTAATAATTAATCGTTTTTCTTTTAAAAGGTAGGCATCACTCTTCATCTTTATACTAAATAAAATGCATGTTTAAATGTGCCCTAATAAAAATGAAGTTACTGAATGTTGTAAGTTTTTTAAAATTCGGTATTAATGTGTATTTGATCTTCAAACTTAACAAATATGTCAACGCTTTACATTTTTAGTTAAGAGATTTTAAAGAATTGGGTTGCAATCAGCAGATTCAATGTGCGACAGCATGTCGTGTTTATCTGGACTTGGTATCGGGTAAATAACATAATTTTTTACATTTGTTTATTTAGAATACAAGGGGCTTTCACAAGATTAAAATATATTAACATATATACATATCGTTGGTCTCATAAAAAGGCCCTAACTCGCCTTTTTTAGAAATTGAGTTTTTTAGTGATTCCAATACATTTTCACAAATTCAACTCGTTACAAAAATTTAATGCAATAGTATCAGAAATAACGGTTTTACAAGCAATTATATAAAAAAGTTACATTTTGATAGTTACTGTACAGTTTCTATTATGTATGTTTTTACCTTCTGTAAATTTAAAATTATTTGAGTTAGGGCCTTTCTACATGAGACGAACGAAATTATGTTTGCTGGAGATCCTTTCCAACATCACAAGTTTGTAGTTCTATTATTTTTGAGTTAAAAAAATTTCAATAAATATGTTTCAAGTCAAAGTCCTACCATTGGAATCGCTGATTTAATAAATATGTATTTATTTCTCTATAGATAAAAAGTACTGTTCTGTAAGTAAATGCTATGATTATTCACGGCAAGTACTATTTTTTAAAGCAGAAAACTTTGATAAAAAGAAATTCATAATATTGCCATCCTTGATAACCCAAGAGTTGGACTTAAATACAATCAATAAATTGCAAAGTGAAGTAGATGAATGCAGGTGAGCTGTATTAAAATCACAAATAAATATACATACATATACCTATATTTAATATTCAAATAAAATAATACTTAAATTATTTAGTTTTCTTTTAGCATTATGTGATACATCTTCAAATATTTTATACTATCGACAGTCCGAAGGTAGAGCATTAGGAGACCATTAATTTTTTTATTTTTATATATTTATTGGATTTTATTCATAACATATACATATTTACCTAGAACTAACATAATATAAAAAATAAATAAAAGTAGTAAATGTTTATGCATTTTTTCTATATCCTAAACAATGTTCAAATTCTAAGATTGACATCTATTTTGGAAGGAACAACCTATGCGAAATTACTTATTTATCTAAAAATAAAAATAAGTTCAAACGTTTTTACCTATGTACATATGAACGTTCACAAAAGTTTGAAGTAGATTCTGGCGTAGGATTTACTTTAATTCCTAGAAATCAATTTGAACAGCTTAAAATCTGTATGAAACTTCAACCCTCTTCGATCGCTTTTCTATCGTGCACCAAAAATATCATAATACCGGATGGCAAAGTAAAAGTCGAAGTAAACTACAACAATAATTTTATCATTCCGTTTTTAATATACAAATGTATCAAAAAAAGACATCAATCAAGAAAAAAATTATCGTAACAAAAATTTTACAATATTTTTTACCAAGAAAGACATTAATCAATATCAGGACAACAGCTTTTATATTAGTTTCTG
Organism: Calliphora vicina; assembly: GCF_958450345.1. Taxonomy (NCBI): domain Eukaryota; kingdom Metazoa; phylum Arthropoda; class Insecta; order Diptera; family Calliphoridae; genus Calliphora; species Calliphora vicina. The sequence continues at coordinate 111,672,026 of NC_088784.1, forward strand.
TGTGTTGATAGATCTCTTAATTATAAGCATAAAAATGTTTAAATGTTTGCCTGCTCTCTCTTAGTTTAGGACTTTGAAGTCTATATATATGTATATGTAGTTAATTTCTCCAAAATTTAATAACACTGTCCAACAGCATTTTTGGAACAGAATAGCGATCCTATTATTCTGAAAGGGCATGTTGAGTGGATCATTTTTGTAGAATAATCTTATAGTCCAGCTGGTCTGAATTTTTCTTACAGTGGGTCAAAGTTTTCATTTTTTGGTCGAAGGGAGCATGATACTAAATGGAAAACAATGTTGTAACTTAATGTCTTAGAGAATTCTTATTCACCGCTATTATGTATGTCGTTGACGACATTAAGTCACATCGATGGCGCTAAAATGGTATTTGCGAAGTCAATATCGATAACAATTGTTAACTATTGACAGCAATTTACAATTTTCTAAGTCGCGTTAAAGTCGACATTGATTGAAAACGAGTATTTTCTGTCGACACGATATTTGACAACGACTCATACTAAAATTAAAAATAGTAGCGAATAGAGAAATTAAAAAAAAAATCAACAATAGGAAGCAATTTGAAACCGTAATGGCAGAACGTAGAGCTACAATTAATTTTTATTTATATTTTATTTTTTTCAATTAATTTTAAACATGGTTGGAATGAACTCAGGCTTAATTAAGTCAGTTCTATTGAAGCCGAAGGATTTGTTTGTTTCACGGGAATCCACCCACTAGAAAAGGCATTTTTTATGTGAATAATAAATAAAATTCAACAGCTGTCATGAAATGCATAGGGATAAGATACTTATTTCTTTTAAATTATCGATAACAAGTCGACATCAACATTGTTAGTAAATACCGATTTAGCGTCGAGGTGATGTCGACTCGAAGTGACAACGACTACAAAGTGATGTCGACGTCGACATACATAATAGGGGTGATTGTCAGAGTTATATGGTGGAATTTTATGAGCATCATTTTTGTGGAAGATCTTAACCCACTATCTCCATTCTTTAGGGGTCCATTGTGCTTTCCAAAAGGACATTTAGGGATTCAAATTTTCCACGAAAATGTTTGTCGGAAAGTTTTAGTGGGGGTCACCAAAGATATCAAAGTTGTAAATAATTCTCTTTACGCTTAATTAGCAAAATTATACGCCATTTACGAACCGAATGAGCTGAAATTTGAAATATAAACAGTCCTTGAGAAGATCTACAAAAAACATGCAAATATATGTATGTAAGTTATATCTATTGGTTGAAGAGATATTTAGGTTTATTTATTTATTTTAATTCTGCTCGATCTTTTTTTTAGATATGGCGGGCCTATGGAGACTCGAATTTTTTTTTAAAAATAGCAGCTATATTTGCCATTAAATTCTGAATAAAATCAAAACAACTTGCTAACAGTTGTCTTGTACCTATAAAAAGATTGTGGACCATAAAATTAATCAATTGATGCATATTTAGTGATGCTATTAGAAATCTCGAAAATATTAAAGTGCCAAATTATGTATATTGGATGGAAATCGTACAATAGCTTGAGTCACTTGAAATATTAAAAAAAAGTCGAGAAAGAAGATTTGGCTATTTTACCGAAAATTTTTCCAAAACAGAATTATTTTGCCACGCTAAACAGAGATATTAAAGCTTTCACGTTTTTTCTGTAATTTTTCCAGGTACTCTTATACTTTGTTTGCACTTCTGAAACATTACCGAGATGTGTCTCAAATGACGAGTATTCAATTTCATGGAAAAAAATTTGCAATTCCGCAATAAAATTACCTATAAGTAAGGCTTAACATGTTTTTAATCTTCGCAGTCGTTTTGGAAATATATTTTTTTTTTTTGGAAAAAAATAATTTTCATTTTAAAAAACAAAAATTTCGAATTTTAAAAATTGTTTTCTCAAAAAAACTTCTCAGTTCAAGATTAAAATAATTATAATAATTCTGGATTATACCGAATAATTATTTTTTGGCTGAATATTAGGTTCGGCCTAAAAAAACTAAGTTTAGTTGGACTCATATTACTCATATAATGTTATACTGAAAGTTTTCATACAAAAATAATTTTAACCCGTCTTCGTTTTAATGTGGGTTAGTGAGGGGAATGCTGAAAATCTGTGATCACTGATATTTCCCATTAAATATCAAAGCTCATATAAATCACAGATGCACATAGCGTCAATATAATAAGACCTTCCTTCACCCGTGAATATCTCAATTAAAACGATGCGTGTATTTGTTAAAAATAAATAATAGTCATTTATTTATTTGTTTATTATAATGTCAACATTATTTAAATTGTAATATAAATGTTTAAATAATAATAATCTTAAAAAATAATACACTTTAGTACATTAATGCTGATAAAGAAAATAATTTAGTTTAGATGGCTTAGGAGGGAGGTCTGCTAAACATAAGATGATAGATAGATAAACAATATTTAAACATGATTTTTAGACAAAAAAAAAAAAAAAAATATCCTTATTATAAAAGTGTGAACTAGTAAGAATAGATAGAATGAATATAAACTCGCAAGATATATTTTTTGTTTAAACGTGATTTTATTTTGGCCGACTGGAGGAAAAACAAAACTAAAAAATAAGTATTTACTTAATAAAAGTGACTAATATTTGGAGGAGTGGCTATATTAGAATGCGCTACTTAAATTCTTACTTCTTAATGTATTTTGACAAAAAAGATGAAAAGAAAATATATAAATATATGTATTTATGTATATATGTAATTATTATTTTCGCATTTTAATAAATCATTTAAATCTTGTATACTTGAAATATCTATGTTTGTATGTATTTTAAATGCTTATTATAAAAGATTAAGTTTATGAAATCCTTGAAAAAAAGATAGATAGATAGATAGATATATAGATAGCTAAGAGAAATATGGTTTTGGCAATTATTTCATAATATTATAATCATAATCAATAATCAATTACAAAAGAAATCAAAGTATATAAAATATGTTTGTATGTTTATATGTATGTATGTATGTGTATCCATTAAATTAAATTTCGTTTAAATTTGCTCTCAAAAACCAATATTACTCAATGCCTGGTTATAATCGTTTGTAATTATATATGTACGGTTTTTTTGACACAATTTTATTATGAAAACTGGCAATATATCGTTACGAAAAGACGTAGCAAAACGTTGAGAAAAGTTAGCATTAGTTGCATTTTTTGACTTTAAAGTATGTATTCAGAATACTAATGGTATTGCTTCTTGAGAGTGAATTTAATTTTTAAAAAATATTAACTCGAATCGCTCAATTGCAACAAGACCTTGATAACTAAAAACGATTTGCAAAATAATTTCCTGACTAAAAACTTACAGACTTCGAAATTGGTTTCGTTTCTTTCAAAATCCCCAGATATATTTCAAACTGCGAGAAGTTGTATTCTCATTAACTTCATAACTAAAAAAGAAATGTTCTTATATACTACTACTGTATCTATGTATATTTTATTGATAAAAATACATTTGAAAATTAATTTCAAAAAATGTTTATAAATATTTATGTATGTATGTATATTCAAACAATTTACTTTAGGAATATGTACTATTAGAAGGACGTTTCAAGTAATGTTACTCGGAGCTGTATGCGGGTCTTCTCGCAAATGAGCGATAGAAAATAAAAACAAAATATATGGGTGTATATATATTTGCTTGCAGCTGATGAAAATTGCCAGTAACAAATGAGGCACTTAATTAACTAATAAAGTTGTTTACTTTCCAATATATGTATATATAAAAAAATAAATAAATGAGTGTTGGCATTAAGACCAGTCCGCGGTGTAAGTGAAATCTTGGAAGAACATTTGTTCCTCATCAGTCAAGATACGTGGTTCCTTTGGTGGAGTTAATTGCGGTTTTTCAGATGTAAACTCTTCATCGAAATTCGACACATCTTCCAGATGATTCTAAATTTTTTTAAAAAAAAAAATGAAAAAAAACAGGAAAATGTACAAGTGTTACACAGTTTTTTCTTTGTTTGAATAGTGCTATCAAACTTACTATAGTTGGTACAAAGGGTGGTTTAACTTTACGAAGTAATAAATCGTCCCATACAATAGTCCGGAAAAATGCTTGTTTTTTCACATCCTCGGCATCTCGTTCTGATGAACCTAAACGCCTTTCAGGATTTTTGCGTAGAAGCTTGGAATTTAAAATCAATAAATTATTAATACTGGACAGATCTAATGAAGTCAGTTAAATGTAGCTTACCCTTCGCATAATTGCTATAGCCTCTAAAGACAGAAATCTTGGATAACGAACTTCGTCGTTGACAATAGAATCAAAAACTTCTTCTTCGTCATCTCCAGGGAAGGGGGACTGAAAATAACAAAACATATTTAGATTTATATTTAATTTTTCAAGTTTCTTTTTTTCAAAATCTGTTCTTACCTCTCCTACCAGCATTTCAAATATTAACACACCCAAACCCCACCAATCGACTGCTCTAGTATACGAAGTTTCAGTTAAAACTTCAGGTGCCAGGAATTCTGGGGTACCACAGAATGTACCAGTACGATCACCAAATCCCATTCCTTCTTTACATAAACCGAAATCAGCGATTTTTACATAACCTATTGTAGTGTTCAATTTTATTAATAATTATTAGTATATAGTACATAATTTCTTTAATACATATTATTAGTTTCAAACAAATTAAGGACTGAATACTTAATATTTCTTAATGATCAAAAGCCTTGAAGACGACTTATCCTCTAACGGTTGTAAGCAAAAATTTATTTTTATTTAATACATTTTTTTGGCTTGGTCAGCCAGTCTACTGAGTTTGATTTTGGTAGGTTTGACCATGAGGCATAGGAGATAACATATAAACGAGATGTAATTTCAAAAACCAAACATAATTAAAGTAAAAATTCTAACTGGTAACTAGTAAGACAAAGCTTTCATTAATTTTACTAGAAATGTATTATTAGAATGGAAGAAAACTAACTCTATAAAGATCGTTCATATAATCCGATATTAATCCTATCGGATTATATGAATTATTACCTATAGTCCTTTAATTTGTTTAGTAAATATGGATGTGTTGACAATAATTACCATCTGTGTCCAACAATAAATTATCCAATTTTAAATCGCGATAAATTATTTTGTTTTCATGCAAATACTGTAAACCGAGAACTACACAAGCCGCATAGAAGACAGCGCGTGGTTCTGTAAACACATCCGTGTGGATATGCATCATTAAATCGCCACCGGCGGCATATTCCATTACAAAACATACGTGTTGCTAACCAAATTCAAGCATAAATACGAATAAGAATTTAATTATTTGCTGATTGCTAATTTCGATGGATAATCGAACAATTGATTACTTACCTCTGTTTGAAAGCATGCGTACAGATTAACTAAAAATGGATGACGCATTGCGTTGGCCACCTCGAATATACGCTTTTCACTCAACAACGATTCAACTTCATCTCTGGCTATGATGTCGCCCTTCTTCAGGGCCTTTATTGCATAATATTGGTTGTTGGTGCGGAGTTGACACAATATCACTTTGCCAAAATGACCTCGACCCAATACGCTCAGCATACGGAAATTGTCCATGGAGAGAATACCAGGCGATGCAATAAGGTTTTGCGATTGGCGCCTTGATTCATATGCCGAATATTGTAAGCCTCTGGCGACATTGCGACGAGCATTTTGTTGAGTTGCTGCCGAATTTTGCAATTCAAATTGATTTTGATAAATCGGTTGTTGATGGTGCTGCAGCTGCTGTTGCTGATAAGACGCCGCTGCCTGAGGTTGCTGATGATAATTCTGGCGCTGAGCAGGTTGGGGAAATTGTGGAGCAGAAGCCTCACTTGCTGATGCATGACCCCCAAAAATAATAGGTGTTGGAGGTTCTTGTATTATTGGAGATGATTGCAACTGTTGCAAATAGTGTTGCTGTTGTAAATTGTTGTTGCTTATAGAAACGTTGCTAAATTGCGGTATAACCTGATAGTTAAAATATAAAATTGTCTTGTTAGCATTCATAAAGAGGCAAATATCATTAAATACATGTATGAAAAAAACATACTGTGACTGTGCTAAATGGTTAATGTTAATAATAAAATATATATTCATGCCTAAGGTTTAGTCTTTCGGGATATATGTAAATACATAGTTTAATTGTATTAATTGATGGAACTTGAAATATTATTTATATAGGTTCTTTTTTCTTAGTACACCTCATGTGATAATATCAATTAGAACTGTCCAAACTATAAGGGAATTTAAATCAAAAAAATCATTTGCGAAAATTTTAGATTTTTTAATTGAATACTACAAAGCAAAACATTCCTCATATAATTCAATATACATATGGGGCATTTCATGTCAAGTGAACCAACTTCAGACACAATTTTTCAACAAGATCGGTCGAGAACTCTCTGAGTTATAGGGGGTCAAATTTTGACATTTTGGTCAAACAGGTGTTTTTTCTTATCCACTTAGCACAAATGTGTCCCAAATAGTTTAGATAGCTCTTTCTTCAATCTTTCGAAAACAAATATTTAAAAAAAAAAAAAAAATAAAAAATTTTCAATATTTTTTTTCCGAAATCAAAAACTTTTTTGACTTTTTTTTAAAATGGGCCCTTTTTTCTTTTTCTTAAAATAAAGCTCAGATATTTTCCTTGAACACCTACCTATTTGGACGCTTAGTGGGATGCGAGTGGAATATCTATCAAAATAAATATTTTGTAACTCAAAACATACAATTTTTGACTTTTTTTGCAAAATCAAAAACTTTGTTGACTTTTTTTTTTCAAAATGGACCCTTTTTTAATTTTTTTTTTAGCTCAAACAAAAGCTTAGATATTATCCTTGAAGACCCTTTTGGTCGCTTAGTGGGATGCGAGTGGGATATCTATCAAAATAAATATTTTTTAACTCAAGACTTACAATTTTTGACTTTTTTTTTTGCAAATACGATTTTTTTTTAAAAATGGGCCCTTATTTTAAAAATTTTTTTTTAGTCAAAAGAAAGCTTAGGTCCATTCCTTTAAGATATTTTTAGTCCCTCAGTAGGATGCGAGTGGGATATCTATCAAAATAAATATTATATAACTCAAGAAATACAATTTTTGACTTTTTTTTTGCAAAATCGATTTTTTCTCCTATATGGTCCCTTTTTTAATTTTTTTTTTTGCTCAAAAGAAAGCTTAGTTCAAAATATTTATTTTGATAGATATCCCACTCGCATCTCACTAAGCGACCAAATAGGTGTTCAAGGAAAATATCTAAGCTTTATTTTAAAAAAAAGGGACCATTTTAAAAAAAAAGTCAAAAAAGTTTTTGATTTTCGGAAAGATTGAAGAAAGAGCTATCTAAACTATTTGGGACACATTTTGCTAAGAACAATAGGTAATAAGTTACATGGATAAGAAAAAACACCTGTTTGACCAAAATGTCAAAATTTGACCCCCTATAACTCAGAGAGTTCTCGACCGATCTTGTTGAAAAATTGTGTCTGAGTTACTATCCAATAGAACTCAGACATCGATTTCAAAAGTTGGTTCACTTGACATGAAATGCCACATATGTATAATTATTAAGAGTTTTGAATTAAACCGAAAGTTTTTACATTTAATATACTGAGTAATCTTGGCCATTCCAGGTTTTGTAATGCGCCAGCTGACATTTCAAATGGGAATATTTTAGGGTTATGGTAAAAAAGTTACGATTACCAAGGTTCACCATATAAATAGTTACCTTCGTATGTAATAGTTTTTGTACACGTATTAGCTTTTAAACATTTGTGCTTAAATATTTTTAGTAGTTTTAAATGCCGCGTATTTCGTGCAAGATCTTTGAATAACTTTAAACACACACAGATAATTCAATATTTTTCTAAGAATTTTATTGTTATTGATTAAAGAGACTTGAATATAAATACCAAAAAATGGACGATGCCGGCCAAATAAACAAAAACCAGCCATGCCGAAGTCAATTAATTGCCCCTGATCTTTTATATCAAAATTGTAAATATTAAACTAAATACTAAAATTAAATGTTTTGAGAATTTTGTTTCCCGGGAGTTTTTTCCCTTTTCCCATTTTTCCTATTCAAATTCAATGTTAAAAATAAGAAAAGGGAAACAACTCCCGGGGAATTTTTTTATTTTTTTATTCATAATTGGGCAGATAGTATTTTTATTTTATCATTAGGAGGGTACTAAAGAATCTTTTTATAACCTTCACCGCAACTGATAAATTATATACATGTTTGCTCATATTTGTTGTACATTTAAAAATTTAAAATATTTAATTAACTTTTATTTATATTTGCATGCTACAACCACCACAAATAGGGAGAATATTTTAGGTTTGTGATCAAATTGTAAGTCATCATTGTTTTGATTTTATAAATGACTCGGAAACCCTTTACAATTTATTTAACAATGGCCGTCTGTCTGTTTGTCAGTGTGCATTAATCTTCCCAGAAAAATGCAGTCTGAACAACATATGAAGATAATGATCGACAAATGATGAACGACACACAGTGTTTAGAAACGTTTATTTTTTGGAAATATCGTAACGGAATTTATGTCCGCTTAAATGAGCATATTTATGCATATACAAAATATACAATATAGTCCCGTAGAAATTTTATATAATCGGGACGTAGCAACTTTTTTACATGTTTCAACTTTTTATGGTGTATCTTTTTTAGTTAATTTTATTCAGAATTATCGCAAATATAGGTACATAATATTTAAAAAAATTCGACCTCCGTATTCAATAGTTCTCGATATAACTAATTATTTTATTTAAAAAAAAAAACGTTTCTAAACACTGTGGGACATGCGATAGATTCAGACTTCAACGAGCTGACAGGTTAATTTTGTTGGAATGGTAACTGACCTAAACAACTGAAGGGTTTATATATGTAATAACGTTATAAATTGTTTTTATATTCTTATATATTTTGTTTAAATAATGGGTACATGTATACAATTTGATACTTTAGGATTCATTACCTTTGTTTCCTCTATAGTTTTTTGCTCATCTTCTACATTACCAATGAAATATTCAACTGTACTAGTAAATGTTGTCGATGGCGATTTTAGTGATGTTGGCTGTGATACTACCGATGAAGTATCATCGTGTTTTAAGGCCAATTCAGAATTTATTGGTGTAGGAATTGTGTCCAAGTGTAGAGGTATGGTAGGTTCAATTGTTATATGAACTAGATTAATATGAGCCTGAAAGATTTTTAGTTTGTATATTGTTTTCAACATTTATTTAATTAATACATAAGTATGTATGCATCATCGTATGAAATTATGGATTTATTTAATACAGTAAATCAACAGAAACAATATGAATTACAGACAGACAGACCGATCGATAGATCGATATACGTTGAACAAACATTTTTAGGGGATAATAGTGTATAAATGCGGTGAAATTTTTAGGTGAACAGAAAAGACAAAAAACATTTATAGGTATAAATATATGATAAACACACTTATAGTAGAATAATTTTGGGAAAAAAGTGTTCACCTAATGTGAACAAATTAAATCTGAATAAATTCTGGGAAATGAAAAAATCTACAATATAAAAAAAAAAATTTTATTGAAATCGGCCCGTGTTGTTGGTTCTAAGTAATTATTTTGTGTCTTCCACATAAACATCTAGGTGTTCTTCAAATTTCAAAGCAATCGGTTCTGTGGTTTAGATCTAACATCTAAAACTACGACGCCATCTTTCGGAACAAATAAAACTTTGCAACATATAAACAAAATATGTATGTTTTATTAATCTATACATTGATAGAAAATATCTATGGATAGATATGGGGAAAAAAAACAAATCAGGGTCCGTAATCGAATGAAATTTGTTTTGAAAAATAACGATAACGAAAAAAATAAAATTACATATTTAGATTTCTTGATCAGCCACAGGTAATTCAAATGAACACTTAAATTTCATGTGCGTACATATTAATTCAAAATAATACTTTTAAATAAAAGCACAAACGTTGTTTTTCAGCTTTACGATGTAACAATTAAACATAGATGGAGGTTCTGTTCGGCAACATTGGAAATGTAAAACTTCAAAGCAATCCAAATAGAAAATACACACAAAAAGTTATCAAATTTCAGTTCCATTTGCATTTAATTCTAAACTTTGCTAAAAGTCGATGCTTTAGAACTCGTAAGTGTTTTAGTGTGAACATTATGTAGTTTCATATTATTAATAAATTAATTAATTGGGTTAGTGAATGTTTTGGTAGTAGTTTCAATTATTTTCGTATTTATAATGCTATAACAGTTTGATTATGTAAAATATAAACAATTTATACAACATTTAGTATTATTAAGCATTATTAACAAAAAACACACACACACAGTAATACAAATAATACGTTTAAATGCCAAACAAAAGGATTATAATCAGATGGTGACTAGTTTGATTTTTTTTTCAACTTACAGCCTACACTAAATTTAAATTAATAAGACAATGAGAGCTTAAACGGACACAATAAATATTTAATATGAACAATTGTCAATGTTCCCATCTAAAAATTATGTTTACTTTGTTTTTAATGGAACTTTTTATAAAAGTTCTCAGCATGTCAAATTCCTTTTTTTTAATTTCTTACCATGATACAATAATTGTAGAAGGTAGAATCAGTAGGGAGAGTTTTCAATATTTAGCCCCATAACGTCAAACTTTGATTTTGATTTTTTTCATATTTTTTTATATTTTCTTTTGTTTGACGTTACAAAAATTGTATAATTGAGAATTTATTTTCTACTGGGTGTACCTTATGTTGTTATATCATGATTTCTTACAAAATTATTATATTTTGTATATTCTAAACAGCAGCTTTCAATTTACTTCAGATATTTTTATGTATTCTATTATAGCTAAAGTATTTCACATATTTTAATACTCAGGTTGACAAAAAAATTCGGTTAAAAATTATCATTAAGTTCAACAGCAGTCTATGTATATTATTGTGTATGAATATTATTGAATAATAAAAAAAAATCAGGATTGAACTGGCCGAACTTTGCAAATTTACCGAAGTTTGAGTTCGGCTCCGGTCGGACTCTAATAAATTTTCTCAGAATGTGCTGTTTCAAATACCTCAAGTTTACTTGCGCAAGTCTTGAGTTTGTAGATGATTTTTCTCCCTCTCTCTTCTATAAATTCAAGGCATGGTTTAATCTGACTGTATGTATATTAGAGTGGGTCAATTTTTTTCTCGACAAAGCGGTTTTCAAAATCGTAATCTACGATGAATTCTAAGAAGTTTTGCCGAAGAAACCATGGGTCTAAAATCAAAACCGAGCTTCCCATTTTTAATGCGAAAATTTTCCTTTCGTATTTTATATTTTTGTATAAATATGCTAACATTTTATTGAGCCTTTTAAGAAACTTGCCTATATTTGGGCTTTCTCAATAGGAAAGAATGGCCAAAAAGATGAATCTTTGCAAATGGAGATGATTAACAATAAACTTCAACCGAGGATGGTTACAAAATCTCATATTGTGGTTGTGCAAGAACCTAAAACCGATCTTTTGAGTCACAGTGGGGGAAATGAAAAATAAAAAAGGGGCAAATAAATTTGTAAGTTCCAAATCGATAATCCGATTTTAATAAAATTTCTCACGACTATAGAGGAGTTGTTACTGAGCTTAAGTTTTAAATTCGGACTTTCGACACTAAGGTTGGGCGGTGCCTCAAGGCCCCAAATTGGGGTGTCTCGGGAATATTAAAAAATAAAAATGATGCCAAATTTTTGTTCTATATCCTATTTGAAAGATTTGTACATATACAGAATCTACAAGAAGAGTGCTACAAAACATATTACTATAACTATATTTATCTTTTATAGTATACAAGATATTCACCACTGAAATTTAAAATTTTAGGTTTTTTACCTACCTTGGTCTGTATTTTTGCAAATAGCGGATCCAAATCTCTCCCGATTTTTTTTAAATATATATTTTTTAATTAACAACTAATTTATTAGTATTATAAGGAAAAAATTATTTCAAATTATTTTAAAACAATTTGAAAAAGTATTTTTTCCCAATTTTTTTTCGAAAAAAGTACTTACATTAATCTTTAGTTATACAGAAAACAAAACCAAAATAAATAATGCGATTATATTTTTCTCAACGGTAAGATTTTGGGAAGTACTATAGAAGAAAAATAATTTCAATATTTGTATAAGTGTGTGGTCAAGAGCCTTCCGAAGTATTTATCTAAATTTAAATAAATGTATGCCAAATTTTTTCTAATCGCATAGCTGCTTTAAACAAATTATGTAATAAATAAAAAAACGCATTATTTATTTTGTTTTTATTTTCCGTATAACTAAAGATTAAAAACAGACCAAGGTAAGTAAAAAACATAAAATTTTAATTTTCAATGGTGAATATCTCGTAAACTATAAAAGATAAAATAATGTTATGTTAATATTTTTTGTAATTATCTTCTAGTAGATTCCACATATATACAAATATTTCAAATCAGATCGAGAACAAAAATTTTGCATCATTTTTAATTTGTAATATACCCGAGACACCCCAATTTGGGTTCTTGAGACTCCGTCCCACCTTAGTGTTGAAAGTCCAAATTCAAAATATAAGTTTAGCAACACCTCCTCTATAGTCGTGGTAAATTTTATTAAAATCGGATTATCGGTTTAGAACTTACAAGTTTATTGCACCTTTTTTTATTTTTCATTTCCCCCGCAGTGACCCAAAATATCGGTTTTTGTGTTCTCGCACAATCACAATATGAGATTTTGTAACCATCCTCGGGTGAAGTTTATTGATAATCTCCTCCATTTGCAAAGATTCATCTTTTTTGCCATTCTTTCCTTTCGAACAATCCCAAACATAGTCAAGTTTCTTAAAAGGCTTAATAAAATGTTAGTATATTTAAACAAAAATATAAAATACGAAAGGAAAATTGTCGCGTTAAAAATGTGAAGCTCGGTTTTGATTTTAGACCCATGGCTCCATACAAATTGACCCACTCTAATGTATATACATACATATTTATGCATGTATTATTTCTTTAGAACAAGCATGGGAAAAACTAGAACAAAAATAATATTTATATGGGAACATCGACAATTTTTGTTGGCCCATAATAATGGGGCCATCCTAGAAGGTACACAACATATAGTATGTTGGAAATTAAATTTATTAGTATGTAATTATAAAAAACTCAGAGATATAAAATGCATAAAATTAAAACTTAAAACAAATATTATGCAAACAATTACTTTATGTATAGCATTTTTAATTTGCATATCATACAACATGTATTTAAAGCAAAGCATTTTTTTTAAACTTGACTTTTCGGTTGTGTTCTTACTCAAAATAGGTATAATAATATATGTACATATGTATGTATGTATATTTTGCATAATATTTTTTTTAAGTTTGCTGTTAATAAAAATAACAAAAACAAAAAAAGTAATAACATCGAACCTCTACTTGGAAACCGTCGCCAACGCCTATACTATATTGATGGCAAACGCTGTTATCCTCATCCTCCGGATATTCAACAATGGGAGCTGGGGAGGGGGGCATTTCAATTATGGGACTACTCAGGTCATGACCTTGATCACCACCACCCATTAAAACAACAGGTGGCATTGCTAGCACAGGCCGATGATAGTAATCATTCATAACATAAGGACTGGATTCTGTGACGACTGTGGGTGACGACGACTGTTGCTGCGACGTCTGTGTTTGGGGCTGTTGGATATGCAAGTTAGGATTGTTTTGAGATGCAGTTCTCATTACAAAATGACAATTACTATCATTGCTACGTTCGCTGTTGTTGTTATTACTATTATTAATATTATTGTTAGCAATATTTGTTATTTGACTTGTTTGTGTGGCAACAGTTGGGGGAAATGATGTATTTGATGATGATGGTGTTATTGAAGGACTTGCTGGAGCTTGAGAAACATATGAATCTGATGCTGCAACTGGTGGCGATGACTGATGATATGCAAACAAGGGCAACTGAGGCTGGTTAGGAAGGACATTCTGATATTGTACAACTTGATGTTTAGTTGAAGCAATATAGGTCTGTGGCAACAGTTGTTGCGGAGGCTTTTGAGTTGTCTGCAACAGATGTGTTTGTTGCGGCTGCTGTTGTTGCGATAGTTGTTGGCGTTCTTGGGGACGCTGTAAAGTATTAGGTTGCGAATCCAATTGATTTAAAAAGTCAAACTCACTCAAGACACTTTGTAACTGTTGTTGTGTCGACAATTGTAAACGGACAAAAAATTTCAAATAGTATATGTAGGTATATAATATAAAGGAGATCAAGAAAATAATAACAAGCAAAACATAATACAGAATGGGCAAAATAAATAAAATAACGCGGCAAAATAATAGCTAAATATTAAGCAGAAACATGTATGTAGTATACGTATAGTAAATGTGTAGTAGAAAAGAAAATACTAATGTATGCATATAAAATATTTATGTATGTTTATATGTATGTATATACTCTGTACATAGTACATACATCCTTAACCTTTATTTGTATACTTTGGGAAAATATAACAATTTTTGAGCTCAACTAAATATATGTATGTATGTATGTATAATTTTATTTCCTTTCAATTATTTTACACCAGTTACCACAACACCGAACTTTCTTACATTTTTATTGAATGAAATGCAATAAACATTTAAGAACTCTGTAATAGCTGAGCCCAACTTAGTGCAGATGATAACGATTTACAATGTAAGCCTGATTTGAGTACACTGAATTCAATTTACAATTGTAAAACTCAAAAATTTTAAACAAATATCTGTATTATAATATTTGATTGGCATAAGTAATCGATGCCAAAAATATTTATATGATAAAGACTAGTACATACACAATACACAGTGATTTTATAATGTCCTCTAAATGCAGATTGTTTTTTTAAATAATTTATCAAGATATTTAGTAAAAATTCTGGGTTTAAATACATACTGGTACAAAATAACACATGGGGTTGTAGGCCTAGGTGAGGACATGTAAAAACCGTTTTCAAAGATTTTGAAACACCCTGTTTTTATAATATTAGATATTTTATTAGGTACTCTCACTGAAATATCCTTTTAATTTTTAAAACATATAACATTTTTTTTTAAAGAAAAATCTATCAACTTTAAATTTGGAATCGATTTTAGTTTTACACCACGCTAGTATCATGATTACATTTTTAAATCAATTCCCCCGACTATATAGAGTCGTGAAGTCGAATATATGTAGATCGAAAAATACAGTTTAATAAAATTCTCTGCTGATAATAACAGAACAATTTCTACACTTTCAACTTATTAACAACTTAATACCTGTCAATTGTTAAAAAAATTAAATCACTGTGTTGTATGGACAATAATACAATTAATCGAGCCATTTTTTATAATGATATACAATAGTGAGTAGATATGCAGATGATAGTAATATGTTTTTATAATGCAGGCAAATGAATGTATATATTTATAGAGAATAGGGTATGTTAGAAGCACATGCGCTGTTATGTAGATTTCAAAGGTGGAAATTTAAAAAACTTACCTCTTGGTCCAATTTAGGTGGCAAAGTAGCCGGTATTTGTGGCGGCAGTACATCAGTTGGTGTATTCTGTTTCGAGCCACTTGTTGGTGGTTTTGGTATTGGATTCGGTTGCGAATTTTTGCCGACTATGTTCAAATGAAGATTATTGTTAGCAGCAGCAGTATTTTGTTGTTTCTGGGGTTGTTGGGGCGAAACAATTTCAGGGGGCAAAGCATCAATACCTGGAATTGCCAAGGGACGAACACCACCTAGACCAGATTTTGCGGGGTCGGGGCATTCTCCAGGCGTTTCAATATGTTCAATAATTGGCGCTTCAGGATCGCATTTCATATTTTGAGCTAAAGCTCCGGGAGAATAAGGTTCTGGTTCTTGATTTATAGTGCCAGAAGAAGGAGTACGGGATATGGGAGATTCTTCCCTATCCCCTGCCGTCTTTCCTTCAGCTAGATTAGAATTGGATGGTGTGTTTCTTTTGAGCAAACGACCCCACGTTGCAACATTTATATTCATTTGCTTGGCACGTGGAATATTTTTAACTTGCTGCTTGTTAAATATCATGCGTTGACGTTGTAGCTTGGGCTTTTGTGAAATCATTGGATTCAAGAATTTTATCTCGGCAAACAATAGACCTTGTGGTTCCAACTGCAGCGCCATGCCATGCCGAACATCGTCGATAAACTCCTCCAGGCGTAAAAACTTTACAGCACACAAAGAACGCCAATCACGCCAGTACACTCCGATCTCGAGTTCACGAGAGCGATCTAGATCAATAGAGAATCGTTGATCCCAAGCTTGCTGCGAACATGGTTTCCAAGAAGTTTGAGCCACTGTCATATTGTCCAATTTTATAACTGCCATTATTTCGGATGATGTTTCGTCTTTGACCGAGTAGCTTTTGGAACTACTGCGCGATGTAACGCCCTTAACAAAACTTCGCAAATCTCCTGGACTAGAATTGTTGTCTTTATCACGACGTGATCTGCCGGGAACATCTTCCAAAAGTCCCTGACAACCCATTAAACGTACTTCTAGTTTGCCAGTAACACTAGCACATCGACCTAGAGTAGATACCTGCTGATACGGTTTACCGCCTAACAAGCCACCGTGAAAAGGTTGCAGGGAGGTGTAATTAAATGGTACAGGGGAGGAGGCTTGTTGAACCGACTGCAATTCACATTTCAGTTGTTGAGCTGCTGTGGAATCTGCTGGTAGTTCCAGACGCCGCAAATCCAAAGAATGGCGCAATAAATCCAACTTTCGAGATGATTCCGATAAACGGACATGTGCCTTTAAATATTTGTGAATAAAAATGTTAGAATAATACTTAACCCCTAATAACTACTCTTGGTTTCTTCTGTTTTTTTTTTTTTTGGATTAGGATTTGGATTAAAAATGCCACAAACTATTTTAGTTATTTATTAAATATAGTTTATTAAAACATACTTACGTAAATGAATACGAAATTAATCGTTTTATTTAACACAATACCATACCTACGTATCTACTTAAGGTTGGACACAAAAAATAATAATATTGATTGTTTACATTAAAACTGTTGCAATAAGATTTCTAAAATATTTATTTCTGTTAGTATAACAACTTTAATAATAATTACACATTTTAATCTAAAGTAATTGTTAGGTTTAGGATACAAAAATAGAGATGGTAAATGCACAAAAAAAAAATTCTGGAAGTAATTTAAAATGTAGTATGTATCAGATTGGCAGTATTTTAAAAGGTTGGCCACCGTACACTTGTTGCACTCAATAATTAAGAATATGTATTCAAATCTATTATTTTGAAATTTTTTTTTTTAGATTGTTTTAATTTTTTTTTCTGATCGAAATTATCGTTATCCTTAAAATTATCGCAACATAACGTTACCGAAATAATCCAAATTAGAGCTAAAGTTATGTTTTAACCGTTTAACCGAATCGGTAGCCAACCTTGGTATTTCATTATAAATAGGTGTATCGTCTTGATCAAGTCATGAAGGTCTTTTTAAAACCGGCATTTCACCTAGTGAGAAAACACGTCCACGTATTTGGAAACGTTCTGTTAACCATCTTTGGCAACTTTCACAAGAACAATTCGGATTTTTTGTAGGACCAACGTGGTGACCAGGCTTACGTGAAGCTACAACTCTACCGAACATCTTAGCTTTATCAAGGTATTCCGAAGAATAGCCCAAAGGTGGTGGCTGCGTGGATGCCTCACTGATAGCAGGACTGGGACGATTATACATATCGAAACGTCTAGCTGGTGTAGGTGTCGTTACGGGGAAAGTAATCGCACTAGTAGTACTAAGTGGCGTTTCACTACCACAACGTTGAAAATGTATATTGTAAGGAGGGGGTGTTTGATGAGGCAGAGGAGGTTGTGGAGATGTTTGCCGACTTAAGTCGGTAGGTGTTAATACTGGTGTTCCAGAGGCCGATAAGTTGTCGCGCGTCTCGCTTTTCCAGCGTTGTAAATTAACTCCATAGTTCGGGTAGAGTAATGTTGATTCATTATTCTGCAGGGCATGTACCGATTGCGGTTGTTGGGATAAAATATTTTCGTTCATGGGCTGCGAATGCTCTAAATGTGGGCCGAAAAATTGTAAAAAGCCTGGTTTATTTCTCGGAAAATGCGAGGTTTGTTGGAATTTATAATTTGCAGCAGTCACTCCTGCAGGAACAGGTGATGTTCTCAGAAATGTTTCATTTGTGTAGGAGGAAGTTTGGTCTGTTTCAGAGACAATATCTAATTGATGAACTACTGAAGTACTCGGAGACTTTCTTTGGAAAGTGTTTACCTCAGAAATGCTTTGTAAATGGCTATTTCCAGGTTGGTGAGATTTGGGTTCGTCTTCATTAGAATGACTTCGGGACCATAATCGTTCCATTTGTCGTATTCTTAAACGATCTAGGGCATTTTCGTATTCAAAACTATCAGATTTGGCCAGAGAATATGAAAGATCTTCCAGTTCATCAGTATCTTTACATGATGTTTCAGCCACGTCCAGTCCAGGCAAAATACTGGATATGCTGCTGCAAGTATTGTCACGAATAGTTGACCTTGAAGAATTCGGATAGCCCAAACTTAAGGTATCATCTGATGATTGGCGTAGGTATTTTTGTCGGAGGTTCTGCAGTTTAACAGCTCTTTGATCGCCCACATGTTTGCGAAATAGCAATTGCTTGGATTCGTGAATCTCTTCAGCGGTGCTAGACTTTGTTATGGCGTGACCAATACTTATATCTTTAGAACTTTCAGATATTTGATTAGGTGACGCTGTGACATTATTGCCTGCTAATCGCCGGGGCAGAGAATGACCCGTTATACGCTGATGCCTTAAGCGCATTTGGTCATTATCCAAAACTGTTTGAAATGTTGAATTTGATTCCTGATCAAGTCGTTTATCGTCGTCATCAGAGTCCGAACTAGATTCTGCATCTGCTTGATCATCGTCTTCGGATCCAGTGCAATAGACATCGATATGAACAGTACGTGGTTTCTTTTGTGCCTCCGATTGGCTAGGCTTTTCTGATGCCGCCATTGAGGGAAAACAGCTGTCATCCACATTAGTTCCTGCAGCTCCCCCCATCAATGAAGAAACTCGCGGTAACGAAGATGATTTAGACGTTTTAATAGTTGAAGGTATATAAGAAGGCTAATTAAAAAAATTGCGTTCGTTTAGTTTATTTTTTTTATTTTTTAATATTAATGTATAATTTCTATTTTTACCATATACGAGTTTTCCTCACTAACACGGCCTCTAAATCCCGGCTGATGTAGCAAATCATCCACTGTAGCTCTTCTATGATCATATGATCTTCGCGAATCTCGTCGTTCCAATGGACTTCGCTTGCGTTCATGTTGACCAAAATATTTCATTTCAGTATCACTTGTTTGGCAAACAGCATCACGTAAACTAATTTGTTTAGCCCCTTCCGCATAAGAAGCCTGCTCGAAAAACTGTTTTCAAATACAACATTATGTTATACTGTTTCGATATCGTTCGTCTGAGACAAATGACGAAATGTTTTACCGAAACAGCATGTAAAATGCAATAGATAAAAGAAACACCCAAACACATGAAACCATTTATTCTTATGAGTTGGATTGCAAACTAATCGAATTAAATAGTTTATTGTTAAGGTATTAATGCACCATAAAATACATTCCGCAAAACCAGAGGTTTTCTTTTATACTGTTACGGTTATTTATATTTATATTCACTTCGTTACTTTTATTTTCATTATTACATATTTTGACAATTAGATAAATTAGATAATATCATAATTTATTTATTTATATTTTTAAATAGGAGTTACTAAGAATTATACGCGATACTACTACTACTTCAACTCGAATAAAAATGATTTCAATGCCCTTGTTAAGTGTTTCCCTTTATTAAGGGCTGCGTACGATGAAATTTGTGCACATTATCACTTATAAAATTGTTCATTCGCAAATCAAAGAACATTTTTTTGACAGCTACATAAAATAAAATCGTTAAAAATTTATTAAATGTTTTTAAAAATCTTAAAAGAAAAAGTAGTTACTTAAGAGCTTACTCTTACCCATAATAAAATTGTTATTCTTTTATCAATTATATACATATGTACATACACATATTATGAATTAGAATCATTCAATTTTTCTTCAGTGTTTTGTAAAAACTAAGATAAATAGGAAAAACAAATCCATATAGCGGGTAAGCAAGTAGCTGTCAAAGTACAATGTTCTGAAACGTTTGTCAGTAATGTTAAAAGAAGAAAGATCAACTGATAGACAAATTAAGATATCATTATCAATAATAAAAAAAAATGTTTTAATTTTTATAGAAATCTGGATTTTTTTGTGCATTAATTTCATTGGACGCTAGTCTTAAACGTTAAACGATATATTCATATATACCTTTTCGGGTTGCACAGTGTAACTAGCAGTGGTGTTGAATACGAATGGCTTAGAATCCATTTCTGGATTTTCAATTGACACATTATCGATGGCTTGCAAGTCGGTGGGTGATAAAAAATCTGCCACAGCAGTAACTATAATGTTACAAGTACTGCGACATCTGGTACCGTAAAAGTTCGATACTGAATCCTTAGCTTCAGAGGTCAAAGTGTCGTCATTTTGAGGTTTATTTGAATTGTTTGATCCACTGAATGCAGAATCAGCTCCACCAATATCACCGCATGTCATTGACGATGTTGTGGAACGAAAGCTCTCTCCTTTTTGAAACTCTGATGGGTTTGTGTTCTACAAAAAAAATAAACAAACATGTGAACATACATAAGACATCGAAACAAACAGATATTCATATGTACTTTAATCTCACCTTCATAGGATCTTGAGAACGTGCTGAAGATCTTGAAGAAGTTCTTTTGAATGAATCCGATGTTTTGTCGTCTTCATATTTCGTGCCGCCTGCTGTTGTATTGTCATCAACTTTACTCCATTTATATAACACACGTACCGGATTAACTGTGTCATTTGTACTAAATTCTTTTTTAACTGTCTCTCCAGCTCTGGCAAATTTTAACTGAGCGCTCACTGTCCATTCTGCCGTCAGTTCATGCGGCATGGGTGCTCGTTGTGCTGAATGATTTTGTCGAAAATCTTGCGAGGTAACACAACCAGCCCCCGCTTCTGTACCTTTATCATCATTAGATGGCGTTGGATGCTCGCGATTGCTCATTTTAAATTTAATAGAAATTGTTTAAAATATCAGCTTGTTGTTTATCATTTCGTTTTTTTGCATCACTTTTCTTTTATTTCTATAGGTAGTAGGTACTTTTACTTTAAAGATCTGTTTATATTTACACTATTTTGAGAACACTACTACTGCCCACACAAGTAACACTTGGTATTTTTTATTCATTCATTCATTCATTCACCTTTATTGGTTTATCTTGGGCACTTAAGATTCACAATGTTTCATTATGTCTTTTTGAAGAAAAAATAATAAAATAAAAAACACAAAACTAGGGCGTATTTTAAACAAACTATAAGTATTCGAGGTGTATGTAGTTACAGTACTGACCAGCAGGTTTTCCCATTTATTGTTTATTTCATGTAGAAGTTTATTAGAATACGTATTTATTGATGTACAAATTACTTTGTTATTTTATATTTTCGGCTTAATAACCAGCAAAAAAAAAAAAACACACTCACTTTGAGATTTATTAATTATTTTTCTTTTCAATTGAAGGGCTTGCTGAAATAACTCGATAAGCTACAAAATCAAAATATAAAAGTAAAAAATCGGTTGGGAAATTTTGGATTCCCCCGGCAGCATATAAATAAAATGCAGAGAAGTCAGTGATTTTGAAAAATTGTATAGTGCAAGTTAAGTTTCAGCTTTTTAAGATTCATTAAGATTCCATTCGCATCTGCGGCGAAAGAAGATAATTTTTATTTAAAATTTGTTTTAAATATTTTTTAACAAATTCTCATTTGTAATTAAAACAAGTAAGAGCTATATTCTGCTGTGCCGAATCTTATATACCCTTCAACAAATTATACTTTAAAATAAAAATTCTAAATTTTTTAGTAAACTAATTTTATAATTTTTTTTTTTCAAAATTTAAAAAAAATTTATTTAAATATATTATTGAACGAAATTTTATGAAAAAAAAATGTTTTTGGTGAAAAAAATTCAGGTTAAAAAATATTTTCCGATTTTGACCCATTGCAAGTCCGACTTACATCATTGCAAAAGTCTTTAAAATATCTAACATTAGATATCCATCCATATTGTCTATATTAATGACATGTAATCCAGATATAGATAACAAATGTATCAAAAATCGGCATTTGTGGCCCGGGTCTATAGCGGATATATCGATGTAAAAATCGTGTATGTAAGTTTTCTTGGGGGCTAGGGAAAGTTGATTTCAAAACATACAGATTTATTGCTGCATTCCTTTCAATTGTTAAGCTTATTTTTTATTTTTTTTAATTTCTTTTTAACTTTAATTTTTTCGAATACGTTTAATTTATTAAATTGTGTTTATATGTATTTATGTATGTAATGCATTTATTTGAATGAAAACAAAACATCTATCGGTTTTTTAATTCATATTTTTGTTTTCTTAAACATTTTAGTTATGCAAAATTATTTAATAAACAAATCAGAAAATAGATTTTCTTAAAAAAATTACTCTAAATAAAAGTTAAAAAGCTTTTTTTGCCCACTCGCTTGCGCGAGAATATAAAGACTCGTACATATTAATATGTAGAACAGTGTTGCCAGGGGGGTTTGCGTTTTTACTAAAATCTAAAAAGTTTCATTTACAAAAAATGTGAATTATTTAAAGTTTATTATGTCCTTTTATCCCTTAAATTAAGTAAAACTAAGGAGGGCGCACGCAAAAAATGGTGTTAATCGTTACAAAATTTAAATTAATAATGATTTTATTAAAAGTAAACATATTTTGTTTGCATCTTAAACATATTATGAGTACCCATTAATGGTTATTTGTAAGTTTAAAATAATTATGTTTAAACGAACCATACTCAATCCAATTTATAATTGAGATAAAATGAAAATGTTTACAGTAACAAAAATATTGTTGTAATTGAATTTAAACTTCAATTATATGTATGTATGTACGACAACAATATACTATTGTTCACACAATCACATATTTGAAAAATATCTAAGAAAACTAATCCAGAAAAACCAAAAACAAAATTTTGTGCTAAAGGTGAAGAAGATGCAATATATAATTCATAAAATGATTTGATAAAGAGCTGAAACTGGCCCAAAACTAAAATAATTTAATTATGTACTTTAGTAAGTTACGAAAAACGTAACAAATCGGCAACACTGAGGCAGAAGAATATAAATGAAATTAAAAGTGAAAATTTATAATATTAGAACAAGAAATTATAATAGAAAAATAAATGTGTCGTAGCAAATAAAAATTAATATTTTCACATGACCTACTATACACTCATACATAAATAAATACACATACATACATACTATATGTATATCTATGTATGTATATGTATATTTTCGAAAATTAAATACATACATCCGCACATATGCAAACTTCTTAAAAATAATATTGAGAGCTTTTTATTTTTGGGAAATACGCAGAAATTTAAATTAATTTTAAATAAAGAAATTATTTTCATTAGACAAAATTCACGTTTTTTTTTTTTTATTTTTTATTTTTATTTGGAATGTAATTTCTTTTCCCAATTATCATGTAGTATTTATTATGCAATCGTTTTTGTTTCAATATTTTATTAGAATTTATCAAAAATTTCACAAGTTTTATTAAGAATATTTGTAGATAGAGAGAGATGTATTAGATACACAATAACTAAATTCAAATTTATTTATTTTTGAAACATATGTTTTTTACGGTTACAACTGATCATCATTATTAAAGCTCATTTGAAAAAAAGTAATTCACAAACAAGAAAAGTAAAAAAAAAATATTGAAAACGTTTCGAACAACACCACGTCTCGCGTGCAACTGATTTCAATGTGACTGTAAAATTTGTTGTGGAAAATAAGTGTTGAATTTTTCTTTTGCTCCCAAAATATATGTATATGTATGAATTTATGTACATATATGTGGGTAAGTGCGAATGTCTACATGCATACATATATTTTTGGTTTTGATATTTTGAAATCAGTGTATAAATGCCGGAAAATGTTTCACTTTTAACCGACACAGGAAATTTCATTTGTTGGTTAAACGAAATCATTAACCCTAAAATAGACGTTCGACGTATCTACAAAGTCTCAAAATTATACCTTAAATCGTTATCCAATTTAGACTGTTCTTGTTTTTTTTTTTTTGTTCTTAAATATCAAACCGTGTAGTGTATATTAGGGTGTTTCACCAAAACCCCTTCCTCTTTCTTTTATTTGTACAACTCTGAAAGTGGAATATGAATTCTTATGATATAAACGATTTTTGATAACAAGTTTGTTAATGTTTCTTCTTAAGAGACCCAACCTACAAAAACTAATTATTGGCAGTAAATTTTATATGGTTAAACTATCAATCAAGAAGACTACAGCATTAAGCATATAGTTTGTTAATAATTAAAATCGGCCCACAAATCGGCATATAACATGTTCAGAGGTTTCAACATAAAGTTCACTAAACCTGAACTGTTCATTACCAGCATAGCCTACATGACCAGTTACCCAGCACAAGGTGAGTTCATTGTGCGCACCAAGTTCATTCAAAGATGTCCATCAGTCCATAACAACACCAGACCTCACTTCATATGATGATAAGGCTCTAAGAGCTGCCTATCCGACATAACAAATATCATATTATTCCTTAATCCTAGTATTCTTAATAATAAGGCCTAGAGTATTGCTGGAAATGTACCTCTTTGAAAATCATAACTCATTAATTTTATATTTGGAAAGCTACTTTAGTGTGTTTTTTCATAAAAATAAGAAAAAATAATATTTTACTGCCACACGATCCACTTAGAACATCAAGAAAATTAAAATTTGTTGAAAGAAGTGCATTTTTTGAAATATAAGCGGCCGTAACTCAGCCATTTTCCAAAAACAATATTCGATATTTCACTACATTTGTATGATGTTATTAGAAGGCCGAGATTTTTAAGCTTTTAGATCTTTTTAGGAAAAGATTATATGTATGTAGCAAATATATCGAACTGGTTCCTCTAAAGACTCAACTCAAAATTTAAAAATGTTCAGTAGACACAAAAAACAGTTTTTTTTAATACATTACAATGAAAGTTGAAGAACAATCATCAGTGCGATATAATTTCATTTTGAAAATTGAAAAAAAAAAATAAAAATTAAATTTTCTTCATCGTCACGTATTCTCAAAAATATATTAAAAAAAATCATAAAAAACTACCCTAATGTATATAAATAGATTGTACGCAGCGAGAATCGTGACGTTGCGATATTGACAACGTAAATTCATAATTTTCATAATTTATGTCGTCAATATTTAATTTTTTTTGAGAATAGCGATCAAGAATATACATATCTTGTTCGAATCTACACGAAGTATATTTTAATTGCGACATCGCTATGTACAAATATGCACGAGAAATTTACGGATACCACGTTATCTTAGGTAATCACAACTTTCAAAAATGAGTGTGTGTTTTTTATAATTTTCGTTAATTACTTGAAAAGTTATGACCCTAATGACATGTTTAATAAAATATTAATATATATGTACATATTAACATTTTGAGAAAGAAATAATAGAAACAAATTCACATTTCTGTCACCTAGGTCATTGTGACACAGTGTCCACACGAATTATTAAAATGTGATAAAAAGCAAGGAAAATAACGAAACATATTTATAATTTACACTCTAAGTACTCTCTCTCTCTCTCTAATATTCTAATGCTCAGTTACAGGCCTACCTAAGCAAAACCGTAAGGCGGAACGTTTTTTTTCGCTTATCTTTAACGCTGAAATGTCATACCTAAATAAAAGCGTCAACGCTACTTTAAACAACAAAAACAAAGTTATCAATAAAATAAATATAACAACCCGGATTATTTAAACAATAAAGTTAATTACAATAAAGGTGTTTCTGATTTGTAAACAAAAATTTTATAAAAAACTAAATATTAAAGTTTAAAAAATGAGTTTCTTGCTTATTTGTTTTTCCTTTTGTATGTAAGTGTTTACATTTATTGTGTTTTGCAACTAACTTCACTATTAAACGCGCTGTCGAAATCGGATTTTTCAATTGCAAAGCGTTGCCGCCGCGTTATTTCGTTATGCTGCATACAAATTGTATGGGCATGAGAAATTTTGCTTGTTAGCTGTGTGGAAAAGTTGCAGGCAAATAGGAGAACTTGTGTTTGCCGAATTCTTATGTGCGTATTATGCACTGTAAAATTGTTTTGTTCTTCGTAAATAATTAAATAAATTAAAACATATATGTATGTGCATATGTACATATATATGTACATTAGGGTGAACTCATTTGTATGGAGAAAAAATAAGGTGTCGATGTTCCCAACTAAAATGAAAGTTTATTTTCACCATTACTCAAAATTGTTGTCTTGTGTTGAGTATTTAGTGAGCTGGATTAAAGGATAAAAGTGTTCTTTTTGAAGATTTTTATGATTTTTTCATATTTCTAGCTAAAGAAACTTACCAAATATTCACACCAGGACAAACATTTTAAGAAACGGTATCTTAGAGTGAATTAAATTTATATTTTAGTTGGGAACATCCGCAACTATTTTTGGTGGGGGGCCGGCCACCCTAATATACATACTTAGTCATTTCATATGTTCCGGAAAATCATAAAAATAACCACTACAAAGAATCCACCGAACGTGCATTCGACATTTGTACATCATTTTTACGAGAGATAGCTTTTTTATTTATATACATACTGCTTTCATATGGGCAATTCCACGAGAATCGCTACAATTTTTTTTCAAGATAATTTGAATAGAAGAAAATAATAAAAAATATTACAACATTTTAAAGACAAAAATAATAGTTTAAACTGATTATATTTAATTTTTTAATGTTTTAGTCTAAAATTGTGGCGAAAACTAGGCTACCAATTAGTTTGTAGTATGAAATGAATTTGACTCTGATTGTTTTGTTTGCTATTGTCGAATTGTTTATTGAAACCGAATGTATATTTTCTATTAATTCTTTTAGTTTTTGTATACATATATTTACAGAATATATATTGTTTTATTATAAGAGAAAAATCGGTCACGTACGGTATGTCACGTACGATATTAAATTTTATTTATTATAAAATCATCCAAAGATTGTTTTTTGTTTATTTAAATATGACGGATTGTAAAGGCAAACTATTTGGTTTAGTGTAAGATATTAAAAGAAAACATAACGCCTCTTACGATTCGAATATTTTTGCATATTTCTACATGTACCTCAAAATGATATTTTGGACAACAATATTTCGAAAGAACTTTTTATTATTTTAAAATATATTACCCTCTGAATGGAACATAAAGACCAAATTATTTTTCAGATACTCTTATTTATGCAAAATCTATTTCACTCTATAGGCGTACAAATGTCACGTACGATGATATGGAATTGCCCATATGCATGTGTGTAAATACGTATAGTCATGGAATGAGATAATTATATTGTTGTATTGGCTTTATACAAATGTGGCATGAAAACTTGTGAAATTGTTTGTAATTTGTTTCGGCATATATTGTATGTTTGTTATTAGACCACCCAATATCTGGGTGGATAACTGACAAGTTGAGGAAGCAGAAATTATTAGCCCAAAAAGTTAATACATATTTCATCATCGTTATCCAATATTGTTCATCCAATATTCTCACAAGAGGATGCTTTCTATAAACTGTATGATGGAGTAAATTATCTCTGGCAAATATTTACTCAAACCACTTTTATTAGCACACATTTGTTTGACGCATTTAGTCTTACAAGTGTTTTGTAAGATCACACAGCATCAAATGAAAGGAGTTTTTTAAATAAATAAAAAAAATTCCTATATATTTTACTTGGTGGTTAGGTCTTTTTCGTCAAATATTTGGCATGTGTGAGCCAATCCTTAGCACTTTTCTTAGAACAGAAAATAAAATTATGCAGTGGTTTTAGATATCTACCGTATCACTGCCAACAAATTACATATGTATGATGTTCCGGTTTGACGTAAAGCAATGATGGCAAATATGCCATCGAAAGCTAAATATTTCTTATGTTGTAGTAATAATACAAAATTATTTATTAGGGTGGTTCCTAAATTGGACTTTATCGATATTCGGTAGAATACCAACTTGTCAACTTATTTTTATAAAAGCATTTTAATTATGATTTTGAATTTCCTGGCTCTTAACTAAAAGGGCAATACTGTTCCTGTCATCTGTGGGCATCTGTCAGTTGACTCCTGTCAAAATTTGAACAAACTGGGTCATTTAGTTTGTGTTTGACAGCCATTGATAGCAGACTATCTCGTGACTTGAGGAATAAAGAAATAAAGACTAAGCTTGATAAATGGAACTTTCCACCATCAATTTCAATGGTAATATAGTGGATTACCACACCCGAAACAATTGAAAAAAAATCACTATATGACGTTGCCCGATCGGAGATTGAAAGTGCGAGATATTGTGGAAACTATAGGTATCTCACATGGCTCAGTGGTTTAAATTTTGAATGATCACTTGGGTATGAGAAAGCTTTGCGCAAGATGGCTGCCACGTTTGCTCACAATCGGGTGCACGAAAGGATACACATACATTAGAGTGTCCCAAAATTTTTTTTTTGGAATTTCGGAACGCATACCCTCTAATTTTTTTTATATATATAAAACTATAGTTAAATATGAAATTTTGTCTTTCTATCATGATTGCAACCCGTGCCGACTTGCGATTTAGTTTTGTGGTGCATTTACAAGGGGAAAAAATGCAATTTTTTCAGTTTTTGTAAAAATTTTGCCATTAAATTATTATTTTTGTAATTTAATTTAAAAGAATCGATATGTCTATTAGTGCTATTAAGGGTTAATTTTAATTTGTGTGCTGTTATTATAAATACTAGACATCATGTTATACTTTTCTTGAGTTTCATCAAAATCGGACGAAAAATATATAACATTTCGCTATTTTTCCATGAGAAATTCCAAATATTGAAAAATTTTAAATTTGACCTTCTCGATTTAAGGGTTGACGTTTTCCGATTTTAGTAAAACTTTCAGACTATATTTAAAATTACATGGACTATAATATTCTGAATAGCTTTTACTTAAAAATCATAACAGTAAGGAAATTCGGCTCATTCGCCAAAATATGGCCAAAAAATTAGTTTTTCTCGAAAATCGCAAAATAATTGACATAATTTTTTCACATTTTTATTCCCTTTATGTTGACAATAAATCCCCAAGTGATGATCAAAAAATTCTGAAATTTGTTTAACAAAATTTTTAAAAATTTGAAATTGGAGTTTTGAAACTGCCGTTAAAAATTATATTTTTGGTCATACCTGGTAATAGGTTAACGGTATCCTACGAAGACAAAAACTCATATACAAGTAAATATGTATATATTTTAAGTAAAAATAAGCTCTTATTTTAATATTTCTCAAAATATGTTAATTTTGTTCATACGTTTCTTGTTCTAGTGGCCTGAGACACGTTAATGGCCTGGCGATTTTTTAATAACTTTAAAATTTTTTATCCAATTTTTGTGTTTTATGTCTTATTAGAACGACAATTACGTACACATATCGATTGCATTTTTTCCCCTACACTGAATCAATTAAGTCTCCGTACAGACATACTCATAATATAAACTAGCTATTTATGGTCGCTTTTCAATACATATTTAAACCTTTTTTTAATTAATTTTATAAAAAATCTTATAAACTAGAAATCAACATAAAAAACTACAAACATTTTCATTAAAAACATAAAAATTTACATAAATTCAATAATTGTACAAAAAGTATCACCAAAAAAGTATGGCAAAAAAGAATGAATTGGGATACGAAATGCTCTCTCTTCCGCCCTATTCTCCGAATTTAGCCCCTAGTGACGATTTCTTGTTTTCAAACCTGAAGAAATGTCTTTGCGGAAATAATCATCTCACAAAAATACTTATAAAAAATTAGAGAAACGTTGGACAAAGTGCATATAGCTCTAAGGTTTATTAAATGTTGAAAAATAAAATTATTTATTTCTTTATTTTAATAATTTATTCATAAACCTGTGTTTCATTCAAAAAGACACGGACTATTTTTTAAAAATTTTAACTTGAAAATAAATTTATTCTTGTATTCGATTAATCGACAATTATTAATCGAATAATTTTAAATCTATACTAAATAAACTAAATGTTTTTCATTCGTATACAAAATATATTTTTTTCAATTATTCGATTGGCAATCTTAATAATATACCTAAACTCATTTGAAAATGTAAGGTAAAAGGTAAAAGTAAAATATGATATTCGCTATTTTAATTGAGCAAAATTCAAAATCTTAAAAAATATATGATTTGGATGTTTTTTATTTTGTTCATTAATAGGTAATCGATTTCCCGCACGGTTTCTAGTTATCCGATTGCACTTACATTTAGCAATAGTTAGTTTTAGCTGCTAATGAACAGAATCTATACTTACTTAAAGTTAATAAATAATATAATGTGGGAGATTTGCACGTAAATTATTTCTTGTAAATGTAAATTTATATTCACTAGTCAATTGTTAAGAATTAAATTATTTCTTGTAAATGTAAATTCATATTCACTAATCAATTGTTAAGAAACCAAGAGTAACTACTAAGTAACACATTTAAAAACGTTTCAAATAACATTCACTTACCTCTTGTAACGCTTTCTTGTCGGGCACTTTTCTATTTTGTAATATACGTATTACATTTTTAGCTCCATCAACAACAGCCGCCTCGATGCGTAAGCGGTGTCTCAGTTCCTCGATACGTTCTTCGAGTGATATTTCTAAACGTTGCGGCGATATACAACCAGCAACGGAACCATTTTCATTTGCATTTGCCGCTGCAATTTGCTGTGACAGTTTTTGGGCATGCTCTTTATTCTGTTTGACTTTTAAAATACGCAATCGTAAGAATTCGATTTTTGCTTTGGAATCCGTCAACATTTGCTGAGCTTCTGCTAACAGTTTCTTATCTCTACCGTAGTGGCCACTTTGTAGTGATTGTATCATATTTTCAGCGCCATTTTTTACTTTCATTTCAATGTTTAGCTGTTTTTCCAATGATATGAGAAGCTTGTCGTTGGCGCTCAGCTGTTCATGACCGCTGGAAATAAGACCGCCCGCACTTCCATCATTTGTAAACTGTGAGCTGCCGCTTAGTCTGACATTATTTGAGCTTGGTGAGAGAATGTCTGAAAATAAACAAACAAGAACCATCATATACAAAAAGGAATGAATATTAGAGTTTAATGGAGTTAAACAAATGTTGCTTGCTAAAATTTATATTTAAAAAGTCGCACAGTTTTCCCACTGTGCCCCAATCTGGCAGGCATAAATTCTTAATTCTTGGTCTGAGCCCTTTGGAATGTATATTATAGTGATATTATACATAGGCCATTTTCGGACAGGGTGCGCCACAGGGTTATATTAGATAATCTCGAGATTAAAAATATTTTTACTTGTACCATAGCCCCAAAAATTCAAGCACTTGAACATTTTGTTGGAATTTGACTTGAATGCAAATGTAATTATGTTTTAAACTTGAAAAATTAAATATTTTTCAAACTAAATTTATGTTTCCTTTTTACTTTTTAATTCAATTGCTTGACTATCAGCCCAATTATGAATAAATTTTTTTTCCCTTTTCCTATTCAAATTCAAAGGGAAAAACTCCCGGGGAATTTTGGGAATAATTGGGCTGTATAATTCAAGGCTTGAAGAGCTCCGAATATAGAATAAATACATAGAACCGAAGGAGAGAGAAATGCCAATAAAAAAAAGCGATACAATAACAAAATACATGGCAATGCATTCTCATGAATTAGGTTTTTGACAACAAATATAGGTTTTTCGCTCTCAGTTACCTATCTAGCTGTCATCTATGGCTCTGAAGAATATAAATTAAGTTTATATACATATTTGTTCAAATCTATCAGCAAGACAAAAATTCAAATTTGTCCAATATTACGAAACTATTTTTTTTTATTTATAATTTTCATAAAGTTTATATTTTTTTGAAGCTCTTTTAACAATAAATATCATAAGTCATTTGTACTTATTTAGTAGTTTGTTCTTTCCGTTCCCAAATTGATATTAAATTGTTTTTTTTTTATTATAGAATATAACTTGTCGTTTAACGTTAACTAAAATGGTCGGTCATAAATGAATTTATATTAAATTCATTTATACTTACCCCGATCAGAAAGCGACACGACGGTATTACCTTGTGTTAGTAATATTTGCGATTCCAGCTCTTGCAGCTCCGATTTCAGCTCAGCTATTTTACTGTTACTTTTTTTAACGATGGCAGCAACATCATTCAATGAACGACGATCTTTAGCAACTTCCCTCAGTTTCTCAGCGCCTTCTTTGATTTTCAACTCTTTACGAATCTCTCGTCGTATTGCTTCTTTGATTTCTTCAAGACGACTTGGTAAGGCGCTTTCTGGTAAATTATCTGTGAAACCATATTTGTAGCTAAGCTCATATAGTACAGGGTGTTTTATATATTCTCCCTGAAATAAATTAAAGAAAATAAATCAATCAGCTAAAATTAGTATTGAAAATGTATTGAGTAAAATGTGTACAGAATTTCATTTATAAGTATTCGAACATAAAAAGCTATTTGTTTGTTGTACATGGATGGTTTCAATCAACTGCAAGCATAACAAGCATTAACTTATCTTAAACGTTAACAGACATAATTCGCCAAAAGTTTATAATATTTATATTAATTACAGAAATATATATGTATATAAATATATGTATGTATGTATGTCATTACAACGACTCACTTCGTAAGGAGAGGAAAAAAGTGATTTTGTTTCCTCCCTCAAAATAAGCCCTGGTTATAGCCGTTATTGAGCGGACCATTTTCAACAAGAGCATTTTCACACTATCACAACAACAACATTTTGCAAGGGTAAAAAATAGTGAGAGTGTCTCTTTTGTTGGGAATCTGTTGTATGAATACTACTCAAACGATATAAGTACAGACGAGCTAAACAAGTTCAAAAAAAAAGTTTCGTAAATTTTTCTTGAAATGGGTCTCAAAACTATTTATTTTTCCCAAAAACTTCCCGCCATAAAAGGACTTTTATGTATATTATGTACGAGGAAACAAGTCTGAGTTCTATATTCGGATGTGACGAATCTTATATACCCTTCATCTTAATATAATTAACATACGGCTTAACATAACAAAATTGCCAACTCACACGAAATACACAATGCGGCAATGCATCCACATAAAGAGACTGTTTGGTACAAATATTTTTTTTTTTCAAAACAACATTGGTGATTGATAACCAATTTCTGATCGGGAGAACAATACATGAAAAACCAACAGCATCCCCGGATCTTCTTTGCTCAGGAAAGAACTTTGGTCAACAGTGGAACTGTTAGAACAACAACGAAAATATCATAAGTTTTCAATATAGAGCTCAGCTTAAAATATAATCGTATGTGAACTGGAACTTTATTACCACATATGATGAGTTTCAGTCCAATTTTTCAAAAACATAATATATTGACTAGGCTTAAGTAAAGTATATATTTTAATGATTAGATAACTTCACATAAGTGAAAAGGGTGGTAACGTGGTAACATAAAAATGGGGAACACTAGAGTAATTCCTAATTACATGAAAAAATACTAAAAATATCAAATGGGATATAATTCCAACACATTTTCATAATTTCAAAAAAATATAAAGGTTAAAAAAAATTAAAAAATAAAATAAAAATATGTATGATATGCGGCTTAAATAATAAAAAAAAACAGAAAATGGATACAATTGATAATGTTGTTATTATATAATA
Organism: Calliphora vicina; assembly: GCF_958450345.1. Taxonomy (NCBI): domain Eukaryota; kingdom Metazoa; phylum Arthropoda; class Insecta; order Diptera; family Calliphoridae; genus Calliphora; species Calliphora vicina. Next base: position 111,706,131 of record NC_088784.1, read on the forward strand.
TGAAATTGTACTTCTATTTTAGGCATAAAATTTCATCCCAAAGTAATAATAAATACGTAGTGCAAAGTCCGCAGAAATAAATACTGGTCCTAAACGTTGTACCTGTATTACTGCCAACATAAGAAAATCAGAAGTTTGAAATTTGCCTCAATCTAAAACAAGTTAGAGTGCTATATTTAAATCAGATAACTTTTTCAAATTAAAATGTATATAAATTTTTAATAATAATAATAATTTCCTTGCATTAAATCGACCTACTAGACATGTATTTATTATTTTTAAAATTGTGTCAAACAGAAAAACTGTTTAGTTTGTGATAACCGTATTTATTGTTAATCGAATGATTCAGTATTAATGACCAAATTTGTCTATTGTGGGTAAACAATTTTAGTAGGGGTTTTAACTGAATTTCTTTTACTAGAATCGAAAAACTTAAAATATGACAGTTATTGTTGTTTCATTTTATTTTTTCTATTAAGTACTTGACATTTGGTAGGTATTCAATATAGTTTAATTTTTCGAAGTGTTTATTCTCACCAAATTATACTTTTAAATACAAAATTTAAATATTTAAAATTTTTTTTTCAAAATAATTTTTGAAATTTTTTATTCGAAATTATTTTTTTAATCTTTTTTAATTAAAAAAAAAAAATTTAAACTTATTAGTGAAAAAATTCGGGTTAAAAAATATTTTTCCCGATTTTGACCCATTGTATGTCTTATAGCCTTATATACATCGTTGCAATGGACTTTGAAATATTTATCATTAGATATTTATATTAATGACTTAGTAATCCAGATATAGATCAAAAATAGCCCAAAAATCGAGGTTGTCCCGGTTTTTTTTCTTATAATTCAGCCATTTCTGTGCTGATTTTCTCGATTTTAAATAGCAAAAGAGCCTTCTCCCGGCTCTCGATATATTGATGTATCAATCATGTTTGTAAGTTATTTGGGGGCTACGGAAAATTGATTTCAACATACAGACGGACATGGCTATATCGACTTCGCTATCTATAACGATCCAGAATATATATATTTTGTGGGGTCGCAAATGAAAAATGTAGAAATTACAAACGGAATGACAAGCTTATATATACCATTGTCACTCATAGTGAAGGGTATAATAAACGTAATTCCATAATCTTTATTGTTTCATTGGAATAAATTAATAAAATATGCTTATTACATAATAGAAAGTTTGTTGTTTTACGAATTTATAGATATTTATGAAGCATTTTGTGTCTTGAACATTCAGATCGATACGAAATTACATTTACAAAAATTCAAATAAAATTCTAGATTGAATTTCGAAAAACGGAAAAACTTGTTTTTTTTCGGTTTTTTTTTTGTAAAAAATTACAAAAATTGGATTATTTTTGGACTTACACGATTATTTAAAATATGACATTGAGAGCAACATGATATCAATATTTCCTGTGTTTAATTTGCAAGGAATATAACAAAATACTAAAAACCCTTTTATCCAGCTCACCAAATAATGGAACCCGGTATTTTATAATTTTTATTTTAGTTAGGAACATCCAAATTTTTTTGAGTCCACCCTAATGTATAGACTTTGTCTGGAATAGTCTTTGAAACTCGTTATGTTTTATTATCTATAAACGTGATTTAGTAATCGAGATATAGACAAAAATAGGACAGAATATCGAGTTCTTAATATTTGTCTTCCATCTCAGTGATTTTTGAGCAAATTTTACCGATTTTAAACCAGGACTATAACGAATATGTTGATGTATTTGTCAATCACAGTTGTATGTTAATTGAGGACTTTGGAAATTATTTAGTTTATTTTCCTAAACAGCGACACCACCACTTTCTTATGTTTCCACACTTAAGGAGTAAACATTTCTAAATTTTGAAATCAACTAAATTAAAATGAGTTGATTTCGGATAATTCTGAAGATTTTTAAAAATAAACATTTCAAATTACAAATTGTAGCTAAATTCCTCAGTATTTTTTGCATTCCCTGTGAAAGTGACAATTTTGTCGATTTTTCTTCAAAACTATCTGACAGCCCTGAGCGAATGGAAATAAAATAAACATAAACACACACACAAATACAAATTACAGAGAGTAATTATTTACACAAATATATATACATGTATATATATACATTAGAGTGCTCCAAAAAAATAAAATTGCGAATTTTGACCGTCCCCCCCTCTAGAATTGTTCTATGTATTGTAGAAACACATTGTGTAAAATATTAGGATGATAGGATAACGTTAACTGGTGGCGCAACGACTCTGAAGTTTTGAGGTGCATTTACAAGGGGAAAATATGCAATTTTTTCAGTTTTTGTAAAAATTTTGCCATTAAATAATGACTTTTACAATTTAATTTAAAAGAATCGAAATATGTACGTAATTGTCGTTATAATAAGATATAAAAGACAAAAATTGGTGAAAAAATGTTAAAGTTATTAAAAAATCGCCAGGCCATTAACGTGTCTCAGGCCACTAGAACAAGAAATTTATGAACAAAATTAACATATTTTGAGAAATATTGAAATAAAAGCTTATTTCTACTTAAAATATATCCATATTTACTTGTATATGAGTTTTTGTCCTCGTAGGATACCGTTAACCTATTCGCAGGTATGACCAAAAAAAATTAAATTTTTTTAACGGCAGTTTCAAAACTCCAATTTCAAATTTTTAAAAATTTTGTTAAACAAATTTCAGAATTTTTTGATCATCACATGGGGATTTATTGACAACATAATAGGGAATAAAAATGTGAAAAAGGTATGTCAATACCTCCTATAGTTTTTCCGTACCTGCGATATAAATTTTGCGATTTTCGAGAAAAACAAATTTTTTGGCCATATTTTGGGGAATGACCAGAATTTCCTTACTGTAATGATTTTTAAGTAAAAGCTATTCAGAATAATATAGTCCAGGTAATTTTAAATATAGTCTGAAATTTTTACTAAAATCGGAAAACTTTAACCCTTAAATCGTGAAGGTCAAAGGTCAAATTTTTCAATATTTGGAATTTCTCATGGAAAGATAGCGAAATATTATATATTTTTGGGCCGATTTTGATGAAACTTAAGAAAAATATAAAGTGAAGTCTAGTATTCACAATAACAGTACAAAAATGGGAATTAACCCTTAATAGCACTTGGGGTCCAAATGACCCTCAACTTTTAAAATCACGAAAAACACATTAATTTTGACCGCAAGAACTATTAAGGGTTAATTCCCATTTTTGTACTGTTATTGTGAATACTAGACTTCACTTTATATTTTTCTTAAGTTTCATCAAAATCGGCCCAAAAATATATAATATTTCGCTATCTTTCCATGAGAAATTCCAAATATTGAAAAATTTGACCTTTGACCTTCACGATTTAAGGGTTAAAGTTTTCCGATTTTAGTAAAAATTTCAGACTATATTTAAAATTACCTGGACTATATTATTCTGAATAGCTTTTACTTAAAAATCATTACAGTAAGGAAATTTTGGTCATTCCCCAAAATATGGCCAAAAAATTATTTTTTCTCGAAAATCGCAAAATTTATATCGCAGGTACGGAAAAACTATAGGAGGTATTGACATACTTTTTTCACATTTTTATTCCCTATTATGTTGTCAATAAATCCCCATGTGATGATCAAAAAATTCTGAAATTTGTTTAACAAAATTTTTAAAAATTTGAAATTGGAGTTTTGAAACTGCCGTTAAAAAAATTTAATTTTTTTGGTCATACCTGCGAATAGGTTAACGGTATCCTACGAGGACAAAAACTCATATACAAGTAAATATGGATATATTTTAAGTAAAAATAAGCTTTTATTTTAATATTTCTCAAAATATGTTAATTTTGTTCATAAATTTCTTGTTCTAGTGGCCTGAGACACGTTAATGGCCTGGCGATTTTTTAATAACTTTAACATTTTTTCACCAATTTTTGTCTTTTATATCTTATTATAACGACAATTACGTACACATTTCGATTCTTTTAAATTAAATTGTAAAAGTCATTATTTAATGGCAAAATTTTTACAAAAACTTAAAAAATTGCATATTTTCCCATTGTAAATGCACCTCAAAACTTCAGCGTCGTTGCGCCACCAGTTAACGTTATCCTATCATCCTAATATTTGACACAATGTGTTTCTACAATACATAGAACAATTCTAGAGGGGGGGACGGCCTGTACCTAGAAAGTTTTTTTCGTCCATACAATCTTGGAGCACTCTAATATACATATATAAAGTAGACGACAATATATAATATATAACAACACAAAAAGGAGGATGATGAGTTTCTAAGACGATGCGATCTAAGCAAGACATTGGACCTACAAACAACAAAACAATAACAACAACAACAACAATACATATATATGCACATATGAATCAGTTACAAAATGATTATTTGTATTGGAATGAATTTTTATTACCTCCGTATCAGTGTCGTAAAACACTGATGATGCGTGTGTGCTTACTGTTACACATACCGTTCCCCGCCTCAAGGACTTGAGTGATCCTTTAGAAATTTTACGCACTCGTATTGACTTCAAAGATCTTGAGCGTTGCAATTCCATATCGGGCGCTGAATTATGTCTGGTACGCGGCGGTGTATTCAAAGCGGATATTTCTGGGTGTGTTTGTTGATAATTGTCGTGTTCGGGAGAAGTGGTGGTTGGGGACGAGTTATGTGTTGTTAAGACACTTAGTTGGTTTTTAATGCGTAAAAATAAGTTATGCATTGGAAATGTGGCAGCTCTTATGTTTACTCAAAATTCATTTAGAAGATTAGGAGATTTCACAACATTTTCTCAATTCTCATTCGAATTTATTACAAAAGAATACAAATCTGTTACCGGAAAATCTACGTTATATATTCATGTTTATTGATGAAATTTCTTTTGAATGCCAAAATTTCTACATTACAGCTTCATTACAATTGTAACCACAACTACTGTCGACAATGAGTTTACATGTGTACAAAGCTACAAAAACTTGTGGCTGACCCAGTGTTTCCAACACCTAAAGTATTATCAATTACACATGGCTGATTCCTAAATTACTAGGGTATTCAATCGATTAACCGTAAATCGGTTAACCGATTAATTTTGGACGGTTAACTGTTCGAATAATTTGAAATTGCCGATTTTCAAATAACAAATAAACCGATTAATTTGTGTCGATTAACCGATTAACCAAAATTCCTTTTTTCGGCACTTTAAAAAATTTCTAATCAGAAATGTCTAATTACATTGCAGAATTTTCTAATTGTGTTTCAGAAATTTCTAACTGTATTTCAGAAATTTCAATTTAGTATTAAAAAAGACAATTTATTCGAAAAAAATTTACTGGTTTTTGGTTTAATTTAGTATTAAAAAATTCCCAGGAATTTTGACGACACTTTTTTTTTGAAATGAGTCCTTTATCATAACTATACGAAAATATTAAATTAATCAAAATCTAAAACAATCCAAAAGGAATATTGTTTATCATGCTTTTGATTTCTCCAACATATACAATCAGCGAGAGAGTTTTTTTCCAAGAAAAGTTTTATTAAATCTAAAGAAAAAATGGTTTAAATTATATTCTTTTTATAAAAGATTATTTTAGAAGATCTCACTAAAACCCTAAAAAACTCACACATCGCTCATTTGCTGCAACAATATCATATTTCAAAAAAGTCGTTTCGAGAAAAATGTCTTTAAATATTTTATGACATTTTACTATTTCTTAAATAAATTTTCAACAAATCATGCGATTTCAGAAATATAAATAGTATAGATCTCAAATACCTTATTTGTAGTTTTTTATGTTTTTGTACACAAAATTCGTTGTTGTATTTTCAATTTAAAATGAAAATAGAAATTATTCGGTTAATCGAATAATTTCAAATTAACTGATTATTAACCGTATAAATAAAAACCTCGATTAATTATTTGCTCGATTAACCGATTAAAACAGAAACCCGATTAATTGAATACCCTATAAATTACACATGTAAATTAAATGTCAAGATCTCAGGGAGGAGAATTTGCCTAAAATGGGTTTCATTATGGACACCAGATTTTTTAAATGGTAGAATGAAGAGTTCAAAATGTCTGGCGGAGATATGACCGGAAATGTTTTTTAAGAAATAAGTGGGTTTTTTAACCAATAAGTGGGTAATTAATTAAGAAACTATGAAAATGTATTGAAAAAATTCAATAATAAAGAATATTGTTACGAAATTGCACTATCAATTTGAATTTAACGGTATGTAACGACTGCTTGCAACATTCATCATGTTTCTAAACATGCGAACATTAACATTAAAGCTGTTAAAAGCTCTAGAAATACAACATTCTAGTTTTGTCCGTTAAGAAAATCTATGAAACTACTGATTAATCAGTTTTTGGTTTACACTAAGCTTAAAAAGTGGTTTATTTAAAAAACAATAATGCAGACAATAAAATAATCTTTAAAAAGAGAATATGAGCGCATATATGATTGTTATGCGTGTTTGTATACAAAAAATGCGGTTTGCCCTCTCATTGGCAGTGGTTTGCCGACAGCGGTTCCAATTGCAATCAGGCTATTAACACAGAACAGAATTAAATTAGCATTAGTCTGCACATATCGTAAAGTTACGTTTCAGATACATATTTGTTTTTCTGTAAGAATTTATTGTTGAGTTTTAGTGTTAAAAATAGTAGTTGTTTACAATAAATAAAAACGCATCTTAATAATTCCTTTATGAACTTAAAAATTCAATTTGTTTTAAGTCGACCTAATAGAAAAGTTAACTTTCCTGTTAAAAAATAGTTTTTGGTTGAGATAACCCGAATTTATTGCTAATAAAACGATTCAGTATAAATTTTTCTGTTATGGCTGACAAATTCTAATTCATCTTTGTCAACCGATTTTCTGTTACTAGCATCGAAAATATTTATGGGGAATACTGTAGTTAAAAGAATAAATTTAGAAAAACAATTTTCTGGGAATTTGTAAAAAAAATATTTCCGAAATATCTCCCATTTACATCAAAACATTCAAGTCTATAATAATCACTAAAGTTGAACTTTTACATAGAAAACCGAACATTTGTGAAATATCACGGCACTTTTAGTTCAGACACAATTTTTCAACAAGATCGGTCGAGAACTCTCTGAGTTAGAGGGGGTCAAAATTTGACATTTTCAACAAACAGGTGTTTTTTCTCATCTATGTAACTTATTACCTATTGTTACTAGTAAAATGTGTCTCAAATTGTTTAAATATCTATATCTTAAATCTTTCGAAAAAAAATAAATAAAAATTTGTTGACATTTTTCCCGAAATCAAAATTTTTTTTGACTTTTTTTTAAAAAAAAAAAACTTGTTTGGCCAAAATGTAAAATTTTTACCCCTAAAGAAGTTAAGATATTACAGCCACCACAAGGACATAAGGACAAATATTGTTAAATCGATTTAAGGATCGAGAATAAATATAATCTCAAACTTATATACTTTACACTTGCCACTCATAGTAAAGGGTATACAATTTATCCAAGTATTCTAATATAACGTTAATACGTACGTACATACACTGTGGAGCAAAAATGAGGCAATGTTTATGTTTTTTACAAAATTGTCAATAGATTTTGGGAACGTTGCGGTAATAAAAAACCAAGACTTCATATTACTCTCCTTGTCAGAATGTATGGATATTTTTTAAATTAGGAGATTATTGTCTCACTTTTGCACCAAAATGAAAGTGCTTGATATCAATAAATTATTAAATGTTGATTAGATTTAAGATTCATAATTTGCTCATAATTATAAAAAATTGCGATTTCTATTTGTGAAATAAGAAACTCAAAAGGACTCAAATAGAGATGTAAGTTCAAAGTATATTTTAAATGCTTAGTATTTGAAACGACAAAATATTACGAAAATCTTAACCAGGACCAAAAAAATATTTGAATTTCAACATATTTTCACGAAAGGACGCATGAGCTCCTGTATTTTCACACATTGCCGTTAGAAAATAAACCAATAAGAATCATTTCTCTTTTGTAAAAATAAAAGTATATGATAGTCTATTTGAATTGTTTAGTGCTAAGCAATTATAAGTAATGAAATTCAAAATTATTAGTAGAATGCTAAAAAATCCTTTGCGTAAGACATATAGATTTGTTTTTTTTTTCGATGATATAACCGATATGAAATTCCCAACTAAATGTAAAAGAATCATACCGATATAATACTTCAACATCGAGAATGACATTAAAAATGTTTAAGAAATTAACAAATATTGCAAAATTTATAGTTGGTAGCAGCTGAAATTACAAATCTTAGACCTTATTTTAATAAATCCTATCTGAAATCTGTAAAAAATCTGTAAGAACAATATTTATGATTAATACAGAGTAATCTAATCCAATTTACTTCATCTATTAATTAACATGCGAAGATCAATAAAATGAATTAACACAAAAAAATCATTGAATAAAGATTTGGCGTAACATTGGTACAAAAGTGAGGCAATGGCCCTAATGTAAAAACATCCACATTTGTATACTGACAAGGAGAATTCAATGAAGTCTTGTTCTTTGTTATCGAGGAGGACACTAAAATTAAAAACAGTTTTAAAGTTCTAAAATTGTCCGAAAATATATTGGAAATTTTCTAAAAAATTAAAAACATTGCCTCAATTTTGCACCACAGTGTATCTGTGTACTTGTTAGGCGATCCTTATAACAAAAAGGGATAAAAATAGTCGAAAAATCGATTAAGTGAATGAGGCAAAAAAAAGGAAATGATTATTTATGTAAAAGTTAATAGGAAAACAACAAACACTTGTCGGTTAACATCAATTCACTCATTCATTCATTCATTCATACAAAATAATGAAAGTATAGAACTCAAAATGGAATGTTATCACAAAGTAAGAGTGTGTGTGTGTATGTATGTAAATAATAAACACACACTCAAATACACTCTTCGATAAATACCCAGCAGTTTGAATAGTGACAATTGGAAACCTTACACTAGCTATATCCCTGCAGTTCATTGCACTAGTTCCGCCACATCGAATTAGTTAGCCACTGAGAACTACTACTAGTGAATTTTCAACCCACTCGCAACGTTATTGATTGGTGAATTTAACAGGCGGTTTTTCAGCTAGATCTGCAGGTATTTTTCGGAAAAAAAACGCTAAGTGATTTTTGTAGCTAGCTGCAAAATTTTTCAGTTGGTGGTTTTTAGCTCTTTTTTATATCTTGTATTTACTTTTAAGCGAAATTAAAATAATAAAATTTTACAAACATTTTTTAAGTGTATGCCGATTTTTCATTATGTTATTTTTATGGTTTATCGATAAATGGTGATTTGGACATATCTTAAAAAAAAATCTAAGCGCATTATGGCTCCAAATCGAATGTTTTGAAAATTACATTAAGCCTAATAGTTATTTAGGTTATCAGTTAGAAACTGAAATACAAAAGCAATGGAAATATTTTCAGCAACATCTACATTATTAGGTGGAAAAATCTTTCAAATACTAACTACATCGTTTTGGTTTAAGCTTTTGCAGTATTAGAATTCCGAAGAACTAGCTGACTTTACTTTGCAAATTATTTGTATGCCATGGTCAAATGCGCAAGTGAAGCGAGTTTTTAGTCAGCTTAATATTGTAAAATCAAACTTAAGAACTTGTTTGCAATCTCAGATGGTTAATGGAATTTTGACAGTGAAGTATATGTATTTTAATTTAATCAAATTAAATTTTATTACAAATTGTCTTCGTTGCCATGAAAAGTACGATTATAAAGTCTCATGAAAGTTTTAAAATTTGTTTGATACCTCAGAAATATACTCAAAATGATAATTTCTAATGGATTGATGTTAATTAATTTTAGTATATAACGTTTTTGGCACACATTTTAATTTAAAATTTAATTATTTTTGTTTTTAAAACAGTTTTGCTCGATAACTCGTTAAATAAAAATTTAGCGGTTTTAATCAGATTTAAAGATTTAGTTGTTTCTGGCGTTATTTTAAGTGCAATCTGGTGGGATATGGTCTTAAACTTTTGGCAACACTGCTAACCACTAAGCCACAGAGCTCTTGTTCGTAATGCTCTCTCTCTCTCTCTCTATTTGTTAAGAATTGCATGTGAGCAGGGCTGCCAGATGAATTTGGGAAAAAAAATCGTCAATATTTAATTGAAGAAGTTCAAAATCTAAATATTGCTTTTCATATTCACCAACAATATGAGAAAAGTATTTATCTATTTCATAAAATAGTACCGTATTTGCATAATGCAGAAAATCGTCACTTTCGAGAAAGAAATCGTCAAAATAGTAAAATCTGTCAGCTATGCATGTAATTCTTAATAGCAAATGGAGAGCAGTACAAATAAGAGCTCTGTGGCTTAGAGATTAGCGATTTGACTATATAACGAATTCTCTGAATTTGTTTTTTTCTTTTCTTCAAAAAAGCCTAGTACTCTGTTCATATTTGCGAAAAATCATGGTTTTTTCATGCGAAAAATTTTATATGCAGCTTGACAGCTCGCTGTTGCTTTTAATTTCGTGCGAAAGAAGTGCTGCGTATGTTATTTCGTGTGGAAAAATAAGGTTGCCAGATTATTTCACATGTTTTCCACAATAAAAACAGAGTACAACTTTTTCGAAATTATTTCGCATATATTTCATTCCAAATATTTTATATGTAGTTTGACAGCATTTCGCTCGAAATTTTGAACAGAGTACCTAGCTAAATACTGGAGTACTATTGAATTTAATCAGTGATGCCAAACGTAGGGAATTTTCCCTTTTTGTTGGGAAAAAGGGAACGATTTTTTACTTTTGTCGAATTGTAGGGATTTTTTGCGATGGCAATTTAAAACTATATATTTTCCAATTAAAAAAAAAATATAAAATTTGTTTAAGTGTATCATTAGAAATTCGTAAATCTGATATAATATGATGTAAATAATAATGTGGAATCTTTAATATCATCACCGCTTATATGTATATTCATGTTTATTGATGAAATTTCTTTTGATTGCCAAAATTTCTACATTACAGCTTGATTACAATTGTAACTACAACTACTGTCGACAATGAGTTTACATGTGTGCAAAGCTACAAAGACGTGTGGCTGACCCAGTGTTTCCACCACCTAAAGTATTATAAATTACACATGGCTGATTCCTAAATTACACATGTAAATTAAATGTCAAGATCTCAGGGAGGAGAATTTGCCTAAAGTGGGTTTCATTATGGACACCAGATTTTTTAAATGGTAGAATGAAGAGTTCAAAATGTCTGGCGGAGATATGAAATATTTTTTAAGAAATATGTAAGTGTATTGAAAAAATTCAATAATAAAGAATATTGTTACGAAATTGCACTATCAATTTGAATTTAACGGTCTGTAACGACTACTTGTCACATTCATCATGTTTCAAAACATTTCCATCAGTAGAAATTGCTTAAAATTCAATCTATATAGTGATTACCCTTTTTACGCTATTTTACATTTCCTTAAAGAACTAGCTGCGCTGATAATTTTTGACAACTACTGGGTAGTTTCTACAATAAATTTTCTTTTGAAGTAAACACTTGTTTGGTTTTGTGAATTTTTGTAGGTCAATTTTAATAAGTATTAATGATACTTGAGCAAAGAGCTCAAGTTGGTTGAGAGACGAGAAGCTAATGGAATGGCTGGAGCCGGTCAAATATGACGACTTTAAATGCATATAGATGCAAGGCTTGTGGCAAAATATTAAATTGCGGTAAATCAAATCTAAGTAACCATGCTAATACCCAAATTCAAAAAAACCTTTCAAAATCAAAAACCCGAGCAATGAATTCTTTTTTTGACAAACAAATTCTGGAAAAAAACAATGATGTTGCCAATTTCTAAATCCGCTTAAGCCTTTGTTGTAGGGAAAAAAGCGGATTTCTGAAAAAATCTCCTGGCATCACTAAATTTAATAGTGAAGTGTTATGTAGAGTATGCCAATTAGGATTCTATAAGTCGATTGTTCGAACAATCGACTTTTTGCTGAAAAAAGTCGAAAAGTCGAAATCGACTTTTTGGTCGGAAAAAAGTCGAACAATCGATAATGTCATCTCAAAAGTCGAATAGTCGATAAAAGTCGAAAATAGTCGATAAAAGTCGAAAAAAGGCGAATAGTCGATAAAAGTCGACTTTTTAGAATGTTAAAAAAAATATTTAATTGCAACTTATACTAAAACTATTACAATTTGGTACACTTGCATTTTTTGTAGTGTATGCTAATATAAATAATAAATAAATGTTTATAAATTAAAGCTTTTTTCTACACAACATTCTTCTAACTATTATCGCCTTGATAAATTTCATTTCTATTGCTAAACATTACAAAAGGCGCATCAATAAATGTAGAAACTATGTATTTGTTACAAGAAATGGTAAAAAGTTGAAAAAAGTCGAAAATAGTATAAAAAAGTCAAAAATAGTCTAAAAAAGTCGAAAAGTCGAAAAAGTCGATTTAACTAAAAAGTCGAAAGTTCGAAAAGTCGACTTTTTAAAAAACGGAAAAAGTCGAAAGGTCGAAAAGTCGACTTTTTGTTTCAGCTATAGAACCCTATGCCAATCGGCCACCTGCAGTGACATCCCCGTATTGAATTCTCCAATTAATAACGTTGCGAGTGGGTTGAAAATTCACTAGTAGTAATACTCATAACTACTACTAGTGAATTTTCAACACACTGGCAACGTTATTGGCTGGAGAATTTAACTAATTCGAATTACAAACATACTTAAATAAGGGCGGAAAGCGTTTTCTTGTTGTCAAAAATTATCAAGCCCATACAATTTCTATGTAGCATACCGAAAGAACTAGGCGGCAACGCAAAATTCGATTTTGACAGCGCGTTTATAGTGAATTTAGTTGCAAAACACATAAGGAGAAACAAATAAGAATGAAACAAATTTTTTTTTTATAAAATTTTAGTTTTCAAATCACAATGAACTGCAGGGTATTAAATATTTGCTTATGTACAAATACATTCGCTGTAAATACATACTCATTATTTTCTCTATGTAAGTACGAACGTAAGTAAATATTACGGTAGCAAAATATACAAACTTAAATATGAGTAATTTAAATGACTATTTATTATGTATATAGGTACCTATTATACATAAATATATACACATATGTATGTAGGTATTTCGATGAATTTGATAATAATTTTTTATAATTTTGGAAAACGTTTTAAACACTAAACGGTTGCATCCATCATGTTTTATTTTTTAACCGTCGCTCACTTATGGTTGTTTATTTATGTATTTTAAACTCATTTTAGGGCTATTTATGTACCACATGTAAGTACATATGTACTTTACACACACGCCAAAATTGTTTTAATTTATTTTTAGCCTTCATGTAAAAAATACATTCATACATACATATGTATATGTATGAATGTGAGTATTGTATATACTGCATGTTCATATGTATCTACGTACTATTTAGTTAAGAATGCATTTAAGAACTTTTTTAATTAGATTAATTTTTTCTGATTTTTTTTGTGTGTTTTGTTTTCTTTTTACCACTAACGCGTTTACGAAGAAGATGAAGAAAATAACGGAATGTATGGGTATAAAAATTAGCGCCACATGACTTAAACGTTTGAATTTTTTAGTAATCACTGACTGACTGACTGAGTCACAGTCGAAGAAAAATGAATACGTTATATAGACAGTCATAAATAATAATCACAAAAAGCTCACGTATACGAGAACCCATAAAACCAAGAACAAAATTAAAGGAAAAAACAGTGAAAATTTTAATACGATAAGCTTTTCACATCTACTCCACTCTTTTCCAACTGTAACAATAACGAACGTCAAGCGACAACACGGCCACAACAATATTATACTCTCCCAATGGGTTTGTTTCTTTTTTTTTACAATATTTAACTTATAAGTTTTTATCATTGCCGTATTTGTGTGTGGTTCGACAAAAAACATAAAAACAAAGTAAATTTTTGAGATACGACAAGTTGTCGTTCTTTGCAGTGATGGCAAAACTTGATACTATTTTGGTACTTTTATGCTAATGTTGACTATTGATATCTCAAAATCACAATGTAACGAATGTGAGCAGAAATTACAACAGTTGAATAATGCAAAATCAGCTGTTATCTGTACAATGCATGACTAACAGAGAGTGCCAGAGAGTCTGTACATATTTTTATATTTTTCGCTATCTCATGCTTTAAACACATAGACTACAGCAGACTACCAACCACAATCGGTCAAGATTAAAATACACACGTTTATATGAAGATGATTTCTATTTCTATATGTATCGTAATGACAAACTTCAATGTCAGCTGGTTACGATGTTGCCGTTTTCATTATAATTAAATGGCGACGATTGCTGCCAACGCCATTTGCAGTTGTTGTTGACAGCTCTTGGCCGAAGATTTTCGGGTCATTCCGGTACGTAGAACTGGCTGTCGTGGGAATGTTTTTGTAGTCGTCTAGCCTGCTGTAGTCATTGTGTTTAAAACAATAAGCTTATTTCTATTTTTGTGGGCGACAATATCGAAACGATTTCATTATAATTAAGTAGCTGACTACTGCATTTGTAGTCGTGTAGCCGTGTGTTTAAAGCATCAATCGATTTTTTTCCGTATCAAAAACTTTTATTGCGAGGTATTATTTGAAAAATGGAAATGTTTTTCAAATATTTCCCAGGAATGGAAAAAAACTGCGAAATTAGGAACCCTAGTAGTGATATTCAGGGTTGTCATAAAATCCAATCATTGTCGGAATCGGTTTTGAAAACGACAGAAAAAGTACGTTGGTCTCGTGAAATCGAAAGTTATCGGTTTTATATTAAATCTAGAATTCAATTCTTAATTGATTAAATAAACTACTAAATTTGGATCGACATGGGTCCAAATTCTAAATTCCGCAGAATTTAGAAAATTGTTCACAAAAAAAAAATCGGGATCACAATAAAAGTTTCATTAAAAAATATATGTACATATTACATTTTACAAATACTAAGACTTGAAGGGTATATGTAAAAGATTCGGCTCTGCCTAACATAGCACTCTGAAATTTTTTGGTTTTTTTAATAAAAAAATTAATAAACTGAAACTTGTTTCAAACAATTTCTGACATGATTTTATTTCTAAATGCTGCAAGATTTCAGTTCACTTTTTCATATGGCGGACTTTAGTTCTATTCTATCTAAATTATATAAATTATTTCGTTAATTAGAAAACAACAGGCTACAAAAGTCTACAACAGTTGAGTAGTATTAATTTGTCTTCAAATTAATTTCATAAAAATTAACGAAAATTAAAATTTCGACATACATGTATATACCCACTAATGCGTGTTTTTAGATCCTTTAAAAACACCATATTCATTGTCAGCGATGTCATGATGATGACTTCAACATTGTTTCATCAGTACAATGAAATCTTTTTTAATACCTGTCATTTTTTCAAGAGTAAACAAAACATACCTGCAACAAAAGAAGAAGAAATTATTTATTACTTATAAATAGATCTGTGTATCAATATGTATAAAAAAAATTTATTTGCAAATAAACAAAAGTATATCTCTAAACTAGTTTGTACTGTTGGTATATGTAGGGATGAAATAATATGTCGTAAAATTCCAAATGTTCCAAAAATTTTATTTTTTAAAATGAGAAAAAAATCTTATCAACGAAAAAATAAACAAGCAAAATGCTCAGCGGATTTTTTTTGGAAATATTCAACCAAAAATTATCCAAAAACTATATCAAAAAATCAAGGTAGCATTGTTTTTATCGTATCTCAGCCATTTTATGGACAGACTTTGCTGATCATTTTGATTAATACTAAAATTATCGAACGTATATATGTACTTAGTTTAAGATCTGTCAGATATCTGGCTTTCGAAAAGTTGGTTCCAACCAACATAACGGACATCGTTATATCTGCTTCCCTATCTAACATAACCCAGTTCAACAAAAACGCAATTTAGCATATGGGACACTACGGACATGTCGGTACTACCCTTCACCAAATTATACTTTAAAATAGAAATTTTAATATTTTTTTTTTTGAAATTTTTTTAATTTTTTTTTTTTAATTTTATTTTTTTAATTTTTGAATGGAAAAAAATGTTATAAAAAAAAAAAAATTTTTGTGAAAGAAATCGTATTAAAATTTTTTTCCCCGATTTTGACCCATTTTAGGTCCGACTTACTATTGTGGCATTATATACATACGTCATTGCAAAAATCTTTGCAGTATCTATCTTTATATATCCGCCTATATTAATGACTTAGTAATCCAGATATAAGTAGATCAAAAATCGAGGTCCTGGTTTTTTCCATATATCTCAGCCATTTGTGAGCCGATTTTAAATATCAACTGAACCGGGTCTATTGCGAATATATATTGATGTATGAATAATGTATGTAAGGCTACGGAAAGTTGATTTCAACATACAGATGGACATGACTATATCGACTCTGATATCTATAACGATCCAGAATTTATATACTTTATGAGGTCGCAAATGAAAAATTTAGAAATTTCACGGAAGTCAAAGTCAAACAGTTAAAATTTGGAAAATTCATAATAAAACAAGTAACAAAGCGAGATATCATAAATAAAACTTCAAATGTAAAAGACAAGAGTAAATATTATTAAGTGACAAATATTATGAAAAAACCTGCGAGTATTTTACATTGTCTATTTCTCATTTTAGTTCAGTGTTCCAAACACTAATCAAGCTATTTTTTGTTTTTAATTTGAATACGAAAGCCCAATTATCTATTCATATATTGTATATAATTGATAGGTACATATTTCAGTTAAATTTTGTTTAAAGAAATGTTTACTAAAATTTAATTACAATGGAACTTAAGCAATCTGCAACGAGATTAAATCCACGGTTTACAAATTCACTTGTTGTCATGTTATACAGCATGCAGCACCATTGAATGGTGGGAAAACTTTGAAGCACAAATGTACTTTGTAAAACATATTTAGTTGCTACTTTTAAAATGAATTTTTAATTTTAATAACCCCATCTTCATAAACTGCATACACACACTGAGAATAATTTTAGTTTGTGAAAATATGGCTAACATTTTTTGAAAATATGACTGCTCAAATGTACGTAAATATTGAAAACAACTAAGGACTGAGATCGAAAAAACCTTAACACATGTTTTTCATTTAAACTTTTAACCCAAGTATTATTTGCTCTCAACACATCCGGTAGAAAAGCAGTCCGGTTAGCTCAGTACATGGACTATTTGGTAAAGTCAATGCAAGTTCAACTCTGCTAAAAATTTAGAAGCCAACGATAGAGCACGAAAATTTAAGTCAAATTTTATACAAAAAATATGACGAAACGTACGTATTGAAAATGTTTCTCAGCTTCCGGGTCAATATTTTTATGTTGCTAATGCTCGAGCAAATGTTGTACAAAAGTTTAGGACACAAAAGCACCATATCAACGAAAAAGGTTAACGAACATGTAGTATTCCTGGCAACATTTTGCTGATAATATATCAAAACGTCAAGCAGTTATAGTTGTTAAATGTTAGCAACATTGTTGCTGAATTCAATTTTTCTCCGCAACACGTTGTTGTCAGCCTGCTTACATATACATGACGTTTTATTGTTATTTTACGCCAGCAAAATTCACTGCTGTAAAATATTTTGATAGCAACATGTTTCTAGATCACCAATGTTTTATAAAAAGTATTTCAGCAACATGTTGCTAACAGTCTTCTTACATATACATGACGTTTTATTGTTATTTTACACCAGCAAAAGTGCCTGCTGTAAAAATTTTTGTTAGCAACATGTTGCTAGAACACTAATGTTTTATAAAAAGTATTTTTAAGTTTTCTGGTGTATAAAAAGTGTAATGTGAACATTATCAACATGTTGCTGAAGGCAAAAGTCTTTGCTTTAAGAATATTTGTTTAGCAACATGTTGCTAGAACACTAATACTGTATTAAAAGTAATTTGATATGTTTCTAAGCTAGAAAATGTTCTGTAAATTAATTCAAACACAAGCAACATGTTGCCAAAAGTAATTTATTGTCTCTCTAATCATGTTTAACTATTTCTTTTAACCAATGTTTTATAAAAAGTATGTTTTAACCCTTAAATGCATGATTTTTACTTTTATTTTTCTATAAAGTATCAAATATTTAGTTGAATTTTATTTATTATATTTCATTTAGCTTTAGTTTGATTTAGAATTTCGTTAGCTGAAACTTTTCGTACTCCATTTGATTTTTCTGAATTAGTATCAAGCTTATATTCTTCTAAAATTAAGTGGACCTGGAATGTAGACAATTGGCAACAATATGCATTAAAGGATAAAGTTTTCTGGTACATAAAAAGTGTAATGTAAATATTAGCAACATGTTGCTGAAGACAAAGTCTTTGCTTTAAATTATTTTCTTAGCAACATGTTGCTAGAACACTAATTCTGATTAAAAATAATTTTAAAAATTTCTAAGCTATATGCAATATGCATTTGTGGCAAAAGAAGCCAAATATTTGTTACAAAGGGCTCTATAAATACCGAAATTAACATCAAGGAATGCTTACAAAAGAGGATGCTTCCATTTATACGACTTCTTAATGTTTCCACTTATTTTTGGCCTGATTTGGCATCCTGTCAAGAACAATAATGTGGTATTTGTACCAAGAGAGGCAAATCCTCAAAACTGCCTGCTGCTAAGGCCAGTGGAGAAATATTGGGCTCTTGTTAAAAGAAAATTGAAGAGCACAAAAAAGGTGTCCAAAAGTGTGGTAGATTTTAAACGGAGATCGACTACCTGCTCGAACAACATGACAGAAAGCTCTATAAAAACTTTATTAAAAACCACTATTGATTAGAACTATAAAAATAATATTTTTTGTAAATTGTAATAATAATTTCAATAATAATTTTCAATCAAAAATAAAAAATCAAACCTGTAAGTTTAGTGGTTTCATTTTTATTAACATTTATGTATGTTAAGATTTTTTCGATCTCATTCCTTATAAACTACAGTAGAAAATTTAACTAAAGTTATATTTTGTATATAAAGATACGGAAATATACAGTGGTGGTCAAAACATATGCAACCAGCAGCAGAATTTTACAAAAGTGGTTTAAACTAGTTTCAGATGTAAACAAAAATATTCATTTGCTTATAATATTTTTTAATTAATGCTTTAAAAATAAGAATATGAAATTTAGTTCAGAATTTTTTGCATTGAAAAGAAAAAAAATTTAAAAAACTACGTATGGGTTGATATTTCATTGGCCAAAACATATGCAACTAATTGCTTCTAAAACATTTCTGTCTATAAAACTTAATACTTCGTGGCAAATCCTATATTTTCAATGACGGCCTTACATCGGCAAAGCAGTAAAGCTGTCAAATTGGCAATAAAATTTGCAGGCATAGCCTTCCAAGCATCTACCAATCCTTGAAACATAATATCTGAATTAGTGCAATTTTCGGGATCGATTCTTTGATTAACGATTTCCCAAAGGTTCTCAATGGGGTTTAGATCTGGTAATTGTGGTGGCCATTCCATTACCGAAACTCTTACTTGTGCTAACCACGATTTAACAACATGTGAAGAGTGCTTGGGGTCGTTATCGTACTGAATAACTCATCGAAGAGGCATATTATTCGCAGAATTTGGAAGCATTACTCTTTCCAAGATGCCTCTATAGATAAATCCATCCATTATTTCATTAATTTTGATCGATGGGCCAACTCCAGCAGCAGAAAAACAGTCCCCGTACCATTACATTGCATCCTGCATGTTCACTGTCTTTTTGCAGTATCGCGCTTGAAGCCGCGTGTTAACTGGTCGTCTTACGTAACAAATAAAATCACTTCCGATGATATTAAATTCGGATTCGTCGCTAAATATGACAATTTAAATGCTCCATAGCTGACCATAACTGACCAATTTAAATGCTCCATAGCAAACTTCTAACGTTTCTTTTGATTACATTTAGATATAAGCGGTTTTTTGCGAGTAGGGAAAACGTCGGTGAAACATGCAGGATGCAATGTAATGGTACGGGGACTGTTTTTCTGCTGCTGGAGTTGGCCCATCGATCAAAATTAATGAAATAATGGATGGATTTATCTATAGAGGCATCTTGGAAAGAGTAATGCTTCCAAATTCTGCGAATAATATGCCTCTTCGATGAGTTATTCAGTACGATAACGACCCCAAGCACTCTTCACATGTTGTTAAATCGTGGTTAGCACAAGTAAGAGTTTCGGTAATGGAATGGCCACCACAATTACCAGATCTAAACCCCATTGAGAACCTTTGGGAAATCGTTAATCAAAGAATCGATCCCGAAAATTGCACTAATTCAGATATTATGTTTCAAGGATTGGTAGATGCTTAGAAGGCTATTCCTGCAAATTTTATTGCCAATTTGACAGCTTTACTGCTTTGCCGATGTAAGGCCGTCATTGAAAATATAGGATTTGCCACCAAATATTAAGTTTGATAGACATAAATGTTTTCGAAGCAATTAGTTGCATATGTTTTGGCCAGTGAAATTTCAACCCATACGTTGTTTTTTTAATTTTTTTTCTTTTCAATGCAAAAAATTCTGAATTAAATTTCATATTCTTATTTTTAAAGCATTAATAAAAAAATATTATAAGCAAATGAATAGTTTTGTTTACCTTTAAAACTAATTTAAACAACTTTTGTAAAATTCTGTTGCTAGTTGCATATGTTTTGACCACCACTGTATAAGCAAATATTATGTAAACATGG
This sequence comes from Calliphora vicina, assembly GCF_958450345.1. Taxonomy (NCBI): domain Eukaryota; kingdom Metazoa; phylum Arthropoda; class Insecta; order Diptera; family Calliphoridae; genus Calliphora; species Calliphora vicina. The sequence continues at coordinate 111,726,942 of NC_088784.1, forward strand.
AAAATATGTGTACATATTACTGAACTTTAAACAAGGACGAAGAGGTATGTTGTACGTCAAAATCGGTCCATAATTGGACTAGGTCACATTCGGAACTATTTTGGCTCATTTTTACTTTACGAATAAGACTAAAAAAAAGTCTTTTCGAGCATTAATTTCGAAATTGGATATTGAAAGTAGTTTTCATTGTTGAGCAATATTATATCAATTAAATTACCATTAATTTTTACAAAATTATATAAAACTGTGGTAAAAAAAAAGAATAAAAATTTATTTTTATTTTCTGAAAAGTAATTTTGACACTATTGGTCTAATTTTCGCACAATTTAGACGTCAATCTGGCAATAAATATAAGTGTTAAAATACCATCACTAATCACAATATTATGACAATGATGCCTTGATCATAGTACTACTGGTGTTTATAATAAAAAGATTTTAAATTATCTTACACATTGATTTATTGAATTTATTTTTTTTTCACAAAATTTCGTTGTTTTTCATAAATACTTTTTTGTATCAGCTATTAAGGTGAAGTGTATTTTAAATTTCAATTTATCTGTTTTTTTTTTTTTTTTGGTTTTTATTATTTTATTAAAAATGCTGAATTTCAAAATAAAATACATATGTATGTATGCATGCATGTAGTATGTATTAGTATAGTAATACTCTAGAAAGCAAGTATTTAAATATTTTAACACATTCTTTTTTATTTAATTTTATTCTTAAAGTTATGGACTTGGTGTGCTTTTAGAATATTTAATTTTCTAATTTGTAGATATTCAACATTGAGACAAGTAAAAGTAAGACACTTTTGAATTTATACAAAATTTCACTTTTTTTATACCTACATATTTGTTGTTGGACAAATAGCTACTTAAAAATTAACATTTTAAGAAAAATGTTCCAAAAAGAATAACAAAAATAAAAATATTAGTGTGTAATAAAAGTAAATACACTTTCATTTTGAATAGATACTATGTATTTATGCTCGAGTGTTTAGTATATGGAATTTGTTAATGAAATTCATAGAGTTAAAGTCATTTAAAAAAAAAGAAATTGTTGCAAGTTCTTAAAATCTATGTAAACTTTAAAAAGCCAATGAATGAATTGAGTGCGCGCGGACAATATTGGAAACATTTTGCACTAACTTTAAATTTAAAAACATCTTGTTTGTTTTAAAAACTAAGTTATTATTTGTAAAAGAACGTTAATATTCAAATATGTTGCAGTAGTTGAATGTAAGTAGGTAGTGTAGTGTAGTGTAATGTAAGGTTATTTAGGCGCTTCCAAGGCGATTTTAAAAAACATGCACTAGATCAGAAATATTTATATGTTCACGTGCATACATTAATTCATTCATTCATTCATATATACACAGATAGTATATATGGAATATGTTGTAGGTATATTTCTTTAACATACTATATGTATGTAGCACAACCTCTATCATCAAATACTTAATCGTCATTGCCGATGAACGAAAAAGAGAAAATAAAAACAAGTATACGGTTGAGTTCAATACGTTCAATGCGACAACTTTCACGACAGCCAAGAAACACTTTACGAACTCTAAAATATATGCACATGTTTGTTGGATTGTGGTATCTATCTCTATATATATATACATATATACAGATATTTTAAGTTTTTTTTTTTATTATTTTTTATTTATACACTCAACATATGGAACAGATACATACAAAGCTTCGACAACGACACGACCGGCTTCATGCAAAGTTTATATACAACTAAACTTAAGTCAACAACATTCAACAAAAAAAAATTAAAAAAAAAATAAAATAAACCATTCGGTTTGGGTGTATAAAGAAAGAAATGATATAAAGAAATCAAAGAAGAACAGAAAGGAAATGCATTAAAATAAGAGACTTGAGAAATAAATAATGCGGACGTTTTTTTTCTTTCGTTTTGTCTTTTGTTTAAACCAGGCACAAAGTAAGCAGCACAGAAGAACGTTAAAACTTTAAGCACAAAGATACAGATAATGAAGAAGATACAAAAATAATAGTGCTTGGAAATGGTACTTGTATAAAATACAATACAATACAATCTATCTATGGATCTTCACCTATCGATATAATCGTTAATTAGACTGCTGCAAAAAAAATTAAAAATTGTTAATAGTTACCGTAATTTTTACACTTTAAAAATTAAAATTTTTACATAAACATAACAAATTAAATAAACCTGTTAATAGTTTGCGAGATAGCAATGCTTTGCCGTTACTTTATCGGTTTCCAAGTATCGGCTTCTAAATAAGTTAGCAAAAAGCAATTGAGTGCAGTAAATTGTGTGTCAACTTCAGATAAAAGCTTGATTTATTGTTCTAAATAATTTAAAAGAATAGAAAGTAATGAAGAAAGTGAGTATTAGAGTGCCCAAAAAACCGGTTTCCGGATTAACCGATAAAGTGTGTTTTTGAAAAAACCGGTTTATTGTCTTTCCAAAAAACCGCTTAAACGGTTTCGGTTTCTGTCTTCAAAAACCGGTTAACCGGTTTATACTAAATTTTAAAATTAATATGAAAAATTAATTTGCGGTCGCTAATAGGAAATGTGTTATGAATTGTGTACTAAATCTTCGGAAATTTAACATTTTTGAATTCTTAAGACTCTATCTTTATGCAATTATTTTATATCTTTTACGAAATATTGTCAAATGCTAAAATCAATATTTTTAAAAATGGTATCAAATTGTTTCATAGTTATGTATTTTTGAATGAGCTTTAGAAAATATGTTTCATAAAACCCAGTTAACCGTCTTACTAAAACCGGTTTTTCAAAAAAAAGGAATCGGTGGAGTTTATAAAGATGAAAAAACCGGTTGACCGGTTTTCGGTTTAGGTTTTGAATATTGTGAACTCGTCTGGTATATTGGTTAAATCGGCAAAATTGAAGTAAACTAAAGATGAAGTAATGAAATTATGAATTGGAATAAAATTT